>NC_134363.1:27954028-28034028 GCF_048569485.1 Anomaloglossus baeobatrachus | reverse complement strand
GAATATTAATCAGCGTCTGACCCAAAATGGAGACGCAGACCCGAACCCCAAAAATCGGCTAAAAATGAAAAAAATATATAGATAAAAAAAGCAAACATCGACAGATCGTAATGCAAGACTGAACCCCCCCTCCCCTTCCTGAGATGAGCGAGCAGATGTGTAACAAAAGAACATCTAATCCCTGCAGGAGGAAAAAGAAAAAAAGAAAAAAGTGCCAAAATGGCACGCCGGCATCCGCACGCCAACCCTGTACCTGACCTCCAGCTGCCTCTGCCACTCTCACCGCTGCTGTCTGTCTGTCTCCATCCTCAGTCTGTGCCTGCGAGAGCGTCATGAGCGAGTCTATGCCACCCCTCCTCCTCCTCCTCCTCCTCTGCCCTCACATACACTCTCACCCCTCTACAGGCTCACCGCCTGCCGAGGACGGCTAATCCGTGCCGCCTGTAACAGGTAGCGGTGCCCACTGTGCAGGGCACCGCCACAGGCCCCTCAATGTCCGCGCTCCTTGTCCTCCCCGATCAATAATTGCCCGGTGCTGCTCCATTACTCTCACCTTGTCGTTGCTGCCTTTGTGTTTGTGCATTCCTCTGTACCTTTATCCATCATACACCTGCTGCTGCCTCTTTGTCTTCCTCCTCTCTGATCTGCCGCCTCCGTCTGCCATCTCTCGACGCTCTTTGTCTGCTGCCGTCTAGACCCCATTATTTTTTGCCTTTTTTCGCCTTTACACCTGTCCGCCTCTGCTGCATTCCTATCCTGATTTTTTGCATTTCGTCGCATCCCCTTCCCCCCTTTATTTCCGCCGTGGGTTAAATCCCCCCTTTTCATATTGCTCCCCCCCCCAAAAAAAATACCTGTTCTCCGTCTTCATTTCCTCGTCTGACCATTCTCTCTTCCTTCTTCCTCACTGCTCTCTTTCACCATTCTCACCCCCTCCTTTTGCCGTCGCTCGCTCTCCATTCTCCCCTCGCTCCATCCCTCCCCTCCCTCCCCGCTCGCTCTCCGCCTCCTGGGCTGCCTTTCATTTCCAGACAGGCAGAAAGCGCAATGCGGTTCTAGTCAGGATGGGGGGGGATTTATTAAACTTGTCTGGCTCAAGACACGGAGGGAGGGTCTGTCTCCATGTGTGGGGTGATGGGACGGAGGAGACACTGGTAGAAACAGGAGAGGAAGAGGGGGGAACTATGGGGAAGGTAGCAGAATAGTCAAGGTGGGTAGATATGCCCAATCGTTGGGTAGATTAACTCTTCGCTGTCGGGCGACGGTGGCGCATTGCAGAGCGCCTTCGGTTCAAGAGTTAACGGCACGCCGTGTAAACCCCGTCTAATCCCGTGCCATCTATCTCCACCTGTCCCGCCGTTTCTTACAGGCATGGTATGTTTAATAAAAAGCGCCGTCTGTCCCGTGTGCCCGAACTGTCATAAATCTTCATTTTTTCATTATTATTTTGCCATCTTCGGTCTAGACAGAGACGTAATGGTTTATTTCTGACTGTCCAAGAAAACTGACAATGCCGCCTTCGAGAAATGTAACGGACGGTGCCCAAAATACCCTCATATCGAGCCTTAACGCGGGGCATTGGACTTGGCCCCCAAATCCTTAATTCCATGTCTGTCTCACTTCGAAAGTGAGACTGAGAAATGGAGCAGTCTGCAGCTTTACAATGCAGCTTTCTCCAGGGGGCGCTCTTACACCATCCACCGGCAAGGTGCAGCAGAGGTCGCTGAAGGCCCCGATGTTGGGAAAGCATCATCCCAGTGTAGTGCCGCTGTGGGAACAGCAGGTGACGCTGCGACACCGAGGAGACAACTCTCAGGAGCTGAGCACAGACTGAAAAAAGCACGCTTGCCGCCCACTGCATGGCAATACAGACACAAAAGATTAAAAAAAAAAAATCACCCTGCAGCCTTTGACTCGATATTGCCAGCCACGACCGAGCGGGGGAATTCATAAAACAAAAATAAAATCAGCAATAATAGAGAAAACCAGGAATAATGTACAATAGGCAACTAGTCATGATAAGTGGAAAAGACAAAGAGAATCCCTACAGGGGTATTCCTCTCACATACAGTGTTCTTTGGGGTACACCATCACTTTGTGATCGGTGGAGGTCAATCTCTGGGATCCCATCAAGCTAGGATCCCATCACTTTGGACATCACGTCGTTGGGGTATACCATCAGGTGGAGGTCAATCTCTGGGATCCCATCAAGCTAGGATCCCATCATTTTAAACATCATGGCGCTGGGGTACATCATCACTTTGTGATCGGTGGAGGTCAATCTCAGGGATCCCATCAAGCTAAGATCCTATCATTTTGGACATATCGTCGTTGGGGTAACCCATCACTTTCTGATCAGTGGAGGTCAATCTCTGGGATCCCATCAAGCTAGGATCCCATCACTTTGGACATCACGTCGTTGGGGTATACCATCAGGAGAAGGTCAATCTCTGGGATCCCATCAAGCTAGGATCCCATCATTTTGAACATCACGTCGCTGGGGTAAGTCATCATTTTGTGATCGGTGGAGGTCAATCCCAGGGATCCCATCAAGCTAAGATCCTATCATTTTGGACATGACGTCGTTGGGGTACACCATCACTTTCGGATCAGTGGAGGTCAATCTCTGGGATCCCATCAATCTAGGATACCATCATTTTGAACATCACATTTTTGGGGTATACAATTAGGTGGAGGTCAATCTCTGGGATCCCATCAAGCTAGGATCCCACCGTTTTGGACATCACGTTGCTGGGGTATGCCATCACTTTCTGATCGGTGGAGGTCAATCTCTGAGATCCCATCAAGCTAGGATCATTTTGGACATCACGTCGCTGGCGTATGCCATCACTTTGTGATTAATGGAGGTCAATCTCTGGGATCCCACTAAGCTACAATCCCATCATTTTGTACATCACATCGCTGGGGTACGCTATCACTTTCTGAATGGTGGAGGTCAATCTCTGGGATCCCATCAAGCTAGGATCCCATCATTTTGGACATCCCGTCGCTGGGGTACGCCATCACTTTCTGCTCAGTGGAGGCAGCATGGCTCGCCTTCATTCTCAGGACTGATGGCGAGCCCAGAAGTAAGAACTTCATCCATCATAAAGTGATGGGTATCTTGGCAGCCGATCTAACATAATTTTAGGAACTTGAACAAAACACCCGCATGGTTGTTGGTGATCTTTAAAAATGCCACCATTGCCAATTGGCATCACACTGGAAACTCTCCCACGGCCAAAGACAGAATTACTGGATAAACAAGTCCCCAAACACCTTAGATTGCTCACTCAAGCTACAACGATGGATGAAGCATGGATCAAACATGAATGGTTGGTTCTCCTTCCTTACTTGCTTGTAGGGTCCAATATCCAACGGCGTTGCGATGTTCTGGTGAAACCCCAGGGAAAGATAGGAGGCTGTACAGTTATCTCCTGTGGTGTTATCCTCAACTATACAACCTACTACCTCATCCTGGAGCTCACGGAGCAGAAGTCCCTACTAAGAGGAGTACGATGAAGAAGACAACATGGTTGAGAAGAACGTACATTCAACATGTACCAGTCAAAACGTTTTAAGACTTATGGAAGTAAAACAAGACACATTACCGGATCCAAATCAAACAAAAACTTACTTGCCGCCGTAGCCAAGCCGACACAGACCCGCACACTCGAGCTTGTGAGAGGGGCACAGCACAAGTTCGGATCTACGGGTTTATGGCAACCAGCAGAACATCTACACTAAACTCGACATCAAGAGTTAACACAACATTTTTTGGAGTTGGAGCAAATATGTAACGTCTACATCCACATCCAACCATATATATATACACATCATTTGGGGTTCGCAATCAAACGGCAGGTTTTCATATTAAGTCCTAGGTTGAAGAACGTTCCTCAACCTTTTATCTAAGAGAACAAAAACAAAAAAAAGGCAAAAAGCTAGCAAGCACCATTACATTGTCCAAGTTACCTTTTATCGGTGGCTTCTTTCACCCCCGAATATCCTCGCCCCATGCACAGTGAAGTAACGGCCATGTTACATGCTGCTTGGTGTGGGCGGATGTACTGGGCCCTGTGCCATGACACTCAAGGCGGTGTTGCATTTTTCGTGGCCTCTCTTTTCCTCTCTCCCCTCCCTATGGACAATCTCCGTCGCAACTAAAAGGAACAAAGGAGAGAAACGAACACATGAATGCAGGTTGCACGTTGGCACAGACCGGTAGATTTACTTGGCAGCAACTGGCCCTCCGGGAAGGAATCCCTTCCTCCTTTCGCAAACGCTTCTGCCCACTGTGTCTCTGTCCGCTCTATCTTTTTCCAAACCCATGATGTCACCGCTTCTTTCTACTCTTTGCCTACCTTATCAATATTTTCCTGAGTGTTATCGTTCCTCTTCTTCGTAAGTTTCACTTTTTCCGGCAACTCCACCCCCACTTCCCCTAAAGTCAATCTAACAGTTAACGGAGCGATTCCGCTCTCCCGGTTTTCGAGGCTACGATCTTACGGCTTCTCCCGCCATCCCTTCCATGGTCAGTTTAGCGATTCTTTGTTAATTATCGATCCCTGACTCCATTCCTCTCCCGCTCCGATTCTCTTCATTCATTACACTCCTCCTTTTTTAACTCTGACTCTTTCTCCCACTCCACCCATATGTCTCACAGCTCATTCCAACACTTCCTCTTCTCTCGCCTAAGGCTCCTTAGACGTTCCTGCCTTCCCATGTCCCTTTACCCTCTCTTCCTTTTCCCCACCTGTTTTTTTTTTCTCATCCTCAATACCCAATGACTTGCCATTTTCCTCCGATTTCCCTACACCAAACAATTAAAATCATTTCCCCCCCATTCTGAATCTATAATGAGATACCAAAGGTCAAAATGTCATCTGTACGAAGTCAACATAGTCCTAGTATCTTCTGGCCAAAAATTGGAGCTTAAGACAAGACCCTAGGGCTGAATGTTACCCGTGAAAGCCGACAACCTTTCCGCCATCTGTTCTGGTAATGTACATGTTAAAATACGAGACATTCTCCAACCAGGGAGCCCGTGCCAGACCGCTCAGCATGTGCAAGTCACAGCAGAGCCCAACAACATTTCCAAGGCTGAAGATCAAATGAAAGTAATGAAGGGAAAGATATCCGATTATTATTTATGTAACCTATACGGAAAGTCCAACGCTCTAACCTGAGGACGCTTTCCGGCTTGATTTCTCCACACCGGCTTGTTAGTCTATATTTTTTCACTTTTTTTTTCTAGGGAACTGATGACAATCCAACTCATTAGATTTATTTCCATCAACATTTTTGGATAAGGTATCAACCCCATCTCCCCTCAGATTGCACTTTAAGTCTTTGTAATATTTTGGCTCTCTTAAAACATGTCTTAAGACTTCACGTTTATCACAGGAGGACATGGGTGAATTCACGGGAAATGTTCAACACCGGTAACGCGAAGGTGAACTCTTGACATTTCGTGTGGAACGTCGAGAAGGGTGCAGCATATTAACTTTCACAATTTTTTGTCAAGAGGCAGCACTCAGTTTCAGGTAGCTGCTGAGAAAGCTATGACAAATTTTGAATAGTAGAAGAAAAAGGAAATATATCCCTCCCACAACCAAGTGTTAGTAGTGTTTAGGCAGGGAGATACTTCCAGAAAAAAGGAGTACCTAAACTACTGATTTAAATTTTCCAAAAAATGAATTATGGTGAATATACTCCACATGCAAAATAGTGTATTCTCTGCTTTAATGGGTTAGGCCTCTATACACTTTAAAGAACTGTTGGCCGGCAGCTATCTCAGCCGTCTCTCCCATGGAGTGCTCACTTGGCCTAGAGCTCCTGTGTTCTAAATGAGAGAGCCGCTGCCAGACATTACGGGGCGAATCAAAGGATTGACAGTCCGAAAATTGGACATACCAGGTCTTTAATGCCCCGTAATAATTAGTTATCAGGATCCTCCGTAGACATTAGATGATACCAATGGGTTTGGCCAACGTTAGTCTGATGTCTATGGGGGGCTTCAATCTTTCCAAGTTCCCTTCAGCATCAGGAGGTCAGCGGGACAGAGGACATTATGTCTGGGCTATATCTACGATACTTGCCGATCTTCCACGTGTCTACATGACAGCTCCTGTGGTCTACATGAGAGAGCCGCTGCCAGACATCTCGGGGCAAATCAAAGGATTGACAGTCCAAAATTGGACATGAAAGGTCCTTAACTCCACGCGACAATCAGCGGTTGGGAGCCACCGTTGACATTACACAATACCGATGGCTTTGGCCAACGTTGGTCTGATGTCTTTAGGGGCCTTCAATCTTTCCAAGTTCACTTCCATATCAGGAGGTCAGCGAAACAAAGGACATTACATCTGAGATATATGTACGATACCTGCCGATCTTCCATATGTCTTTGAAGATATCAGTAGTTGTGAAGTCACCTAACCTGTTCATGCGGAAGTGAGCAGAGCAGGCCTAACCCTTTAAACATTTTTTTTCCCATCTTATACCGGTAGTCAACGTACAAGACTCTTTATGATCCTGATCTGGCACAGTGGGTCCTCGGCCACCCACTATACAGGTAATTAAAGCAACTGGCCCCCATTAAAAGTGGACGTGGCACTGAATCCACATCTATATATTTTTGGTTCCCAAAGATCTCCAATCCAGTGAATGAAGCTCATATCTACTAATTTTCCTTAATATATCGGCACCAGTTGAACAAAGAACTAAAGGATGATCCGATTTATGTATTTTATACACACTGGTTTTACTCTAAACCAACGGGTGGCCAAGAAAAACACCACCGTATAGGAAAAATTTATAAGAGCAGGCAGTCATGGCGCCTTAATTTGAAGGACCGATAGGATTTCGAGAGGTGGGACAACCACCCATCAATTTCATATCCTAGCGTTTTGAAGACTCCTTCAATTTTACATTAGCGGTAGCAAATCTTACCCATCGCTCCAGTCTTCGATAACATTGTAGCCAACACCTCTGTTACCCAATTTTTTATTTTTGTTCTTAGGATATCATTGAAATAGAGCTACGCCCCTGTTCATGGGCCACTGTGATCAGACAGTTAATTTGCCGAGGATTTTGCTAGATCACCTCTCTCGAAGACTAAAAAAAAAATTGGAGAAAATTTCAAGTAATTACTTCTTGAGCAAAATTTTCGGTGGTCTACATCGACATAAAAGAAGGGGGAGCGGAGTTTAATAGGGTGTAAAGTTCCAGGTTGTGAACTGTATTTTTATTTGAAGGGTCGGGGCTGTAATGATTATTGGAAACACATGTTACTGGGAGTGTTCGGAGTTATTTCCACTTGTTCTGTGGTTACAATATCGAGCTTGGATGTAAGATGAAATGTGACACAGCAGCAGCACCGCATCTGTTGTTTACATTCTGCTCTTAATATCCTTTTAATACTGGGTGTCCGACTGGCCATACAAAGTCAAAGTCTACTGACTGTAGAGAACCAGCCACTGAAGGGTTGGAAGTGCTCATTACTGCTCCAAATGAGGTTCCAAAATGTCCTTCAAGAAAATGGGCAACGTTTTCTTACATGATGGTGGAGGATAAGAACCCAAGGATAGAAAGATTTTGCACTGATCACTGGGCCTCATGAGGTATCTGCATGCCAATGGTTACCCTACTGGCCTTGTAGTCAAAAAGTCCTAACCATCACCTCAAAGGGATTACTCGGTTTAGAAAACCTATTTTTATTAAGAAACTAAATCGTGGTCCAACATTCAAGATCCTCTTTTTTTTTGGCCAGAGTGGTCTATCGCATCTGTCCTGATTTCAATAGACAAAGTGTAATGCTTAAAAGGGACCTGTAATCAAGTCAAATGTTTCAAGTTTTTGCTCAGATTTATTCGCAAGGCTCCACCGAGTAATCTAGTTTTTGTTTTTCTGAAATCCGGCATATGGTTCCTGAGATATGGGCCTTTCTATTTAGATCTTATTTTTATGCTCTTTAGGGGCGTGGCTCACAGGATCCTCTGGGGCGTGTCTGTAGGCTGCTTCTCATAATTAGCCTATGAACTAGGACTAAATAAAAATGCCCATATCTCTGGAACCATATGGTGCATTTTTAGAAAATAAAAAGCGAAATATTCACGGGAGCGCCGGGAATATAATATAAGCAAACATTGGCCACTTGGTGACAGGTCCTCCTTAATTACTACCTTGGTGGGCTCTGCTGTGGGAAAACTGAACAGATTTCCCCACAGATGATTAATGGGGTTTCCGATAAGATATAAGTTTATTTTTAAGGGATCATTTAACAAATGGCTATTGTGCAAAGCGGGGGACCCCTTTAAGCAAAAAGGCCAAAGCTTCCTTTTGTCTACAGGGAATTTGTTACGACTAGACGTCTTGAAAAATTAACCATTGGCCAGCAATTTGCACACATAAATGGGTAACTACATTTTAAAGAGGCCTCATAGACCCCATACCAAGGCAAGAATGTGCAAGTCAGAACCCCCCCCCCCCAAAAAAAAACAGAGGCACCACTATTTTCTACACCAATGAATGGAAAATTGTGTGATAATGTAGGAGAATCTAAAATTGTAGGAACATTTTCCCATAAGAGTTGACTTTTGGCCACAACAGACTCTATAGATGATAGATTTCTAGTTATCTCCGTATCTATGGTTCCAAACTTAGACTTTTTTTATATCTTTTAGTGACTTTTTTATTATTCTTTAATTTTTGTTTATTTTAATGTGAGGAGTGATTTAAACTTTTTGATTTTTTTAGATTTCATTTTTTTTTTACATTTTGAATTAGTCCTTTTAGGGCACTTGAACCTGCAATTGCTTAGATGATACACTGCAATGCTTTGGCACTGCAGTGTATTATAAAATCACTGGTCTCCTATGTTGCTCAGCCTGTGGTTGAGCTTCTTAGAAGATTTCATATGGCTGACTCGGAGGTCCTGCGATGGTGTGACGTGGTGTGCCGATGGCTGTCAGAAGTGACGGCCACCACATTGAGGACTCTTAAATGGCGTTGACCCTCAAAGGGATAAACCTCTTTAGGGTCTTATGGGTTGGATTTCAGGCTATAACTATATTTTGAGTCCTTGTTTTAGTTATCCAACCGATACGCCATCACGTAATGGATTCATCCTCTAGGTCTCCCACCGATCGTGAGAAATAAGAGGATGTAACGCAGGTGAACCGAAGCTGCCCCTTTGGCTGGGAATTCACGGTGCTGAGAAATATCGGTGAAAAAAGGCAACGCTACCCTAGAACTGCGACCCCTTATTCTGGGCATCGGTAGTGGTCCTAGAGCACAAATTCCACCCAACAATAAAGTGATGGTGAGGAATAAAAAACAGAAAGTACTGTAGTTATTTTTCTTCAAAGGTTCCGGCAGCGTATCTGTAGCCTTAAAGCTTTTGACCTCAGAAAGGCTTGTCGTAAAGTTTGGGTTGCCTAGCTTGGGTGGAAACAGTCAATGCCAACGACCCCTCCATCCTCAAACCCCTAATGCTGTGGACCATAATAGGGACAATTCATTTATTGACCTTTCCAAAACCAAGGATGTACATAAGTTTCCACACCGTGGAGATTTATCTGCCCGGCATAGGTTGGCTCCATCCCCTCCCCAATCGAGAGTTAGAAACAAGTTATTACCTCTCCGGGAGACATCGGTGGGAATCCGTCTGCTGGAAATAGTTATCCTTGTTGCCTGCCCTCTGCTCCCTTCGCTTTGGGGACTTCCTCAACAATTTCTGAGGGAATGGTGCACATGATGGAACCGCCGCTCCATTCTCACTATGATACGAGTGCCCCGGTCTAAAAAACGGTGTGTGTCCCAGCAGTCAGACGCCCACCGACCAATAAGTTACCTTCTATTCTGTGGAAAGGTGATAATTTGTTGAGGCAACCCCTTTAAAGGGGTTGTCCACCTTTGGAACACTTTTTTCCCCCTTAATTTTAGGGCTAAAAATATTTTTGGGAAATAATTTTCATTGAAAAATTTGAATGTGCATGAAAACAGTAACGAGCAGTGGCGAGCACGATTGCTACTCACTAATGACTACATCAAAGTGTAATGTACACGAAAACAGTAGCGAGCGGTGGCGAGCACGATCGCTCATCACTAATGACTACATCAAAGTGTAACGTACAAGAAAACAATAGCAAGCGGTGGCGAGCATGATCGCTCTTTACTAATGACCACGTCAAAGTGTAACGTACAGGAAAATATTAACAAGCGATGTTTAGCATGATCGCTTATCATTAATGACCACATCACAGCTGAATGCGGGAAAACAGTAACGCGAGATGGCGAGCACGATCGCTCATCATTAATGACCACAACAAAGTTGAATGTGCAGGGAAACCGTAACAAGCAGGTGGTGAGCACGATCGTCCATCATTGATGAGCACAACAAAGTTGAATGTGCAAGAAAACAGTAACGAGCGGTGGCGAGCACAATCGCTCATCACTAATAACCACATCAAAGTTGAATGTGTAGGGAAATAGTAATAAGCGATGGCGAGCATGATCACTCATCATTAATGACCACATCAAAGTTGAATGCGGGAAAACAGTAACGAGCAGTGGCGAGCACAATCGCTCATCCCTAATGACCACATCGAAGTTGAATATGGCGAGCACGATCGCTCATCGGTAATGACCACGTCAAAGTTGAAGGTGCAAGAAAACAGAGCAGGTGGCGAGCATGATCGCTCATCACTAATGAGCACATCAAAGTTCAAGAAGTGGTGAGTATGATCAGTCAAATACTCATCATTAGTGACCACATCAAAGTTGAAGGTGCAGGAAAACAGTAGCAGGCGGGGGCAAGCACGAATGCTTATCATTAATGACCACATCAAAGTTCGAGAAGTGGTGAGTACGATCACTCAATTACTCATCTTTAATGACCATATCAAAGTTGAATGTGCAAGAAAACGGTAACGAGCAGTATCAAAGTTGAATTTGGGAAAACAGTAATGAGCAGGTGGCGAACATGATCGCTCACTGTTAATGACCACATCAAAGTTGAATGTGCAGGAAAACAGTAACGAGCAGGTGGCGAGCATGATCGCTCATCACTAATGACCACATCAAAGTTGAATGTTGGAAAACAGTAACAAGGAGGTGGGAGCACAATCGCTCCTCATTAATGACCACACCAAAGTTGAAACAATAATAAGCAGGTAGCGAGCGTGATCGGTCATCGTTAATGACCACATCAAAGTTAAAACAATAACGAGAGGTGGCGAGCAAGATTGCTCATCATTAATGACGACATCAAAGTTGAATTCGGGAAACCAGTAACCAGCGATGATGAGCACGATCGCTGATCATTAATGACCACATCAAAGTTGAATGTGCGGGAAAAAGCGGAACGGTGCAAAATTTGTCATAATCTACATGGTAGGGGAGCTCGCCCGATCATAGATCAATGAAGTTTTTGGAAAAAAAAAAAGTTTTCAAGGACGATCTTTTTTTCTTCTCCAACAAGGAAGGAAGAGGCAAGTGAGGACGAGCACATCATCCATAACGCGCGGAGCCGAATGCGATTCCTCCGTGCGGCGAGGGCAGGAGGTGGCAGAAGTGACTGAAAGCTCTTAACGTTACTTCTGATCCCTGTTGCTATGGGAGCTGGATCCGCCGCTCGTCTATATATTGGGCACATGCCCAGATCTCTCTCCTCCTTTGTCTCTCCCTCCTTCCCTCGCTCCCCCCTCCGGAGACATGGTCTGCCTGCTTCTTGTTCCTCGCACCTCTCCTGCTTCAGAAGATCACACCTTTGTGTCTCGCACGTCTTTCCCTTATTCTCTACCTTCGCTTTTTCTGACATTATCTTTCTAAATTTCCTATTGTTTTGTTTTTTTTTCCCCTTTTGCTGCCCGATTTGCCCGTTATTGCCAATTTGCGACCGTTTCCTTTAATATTATATTTCGCTTTTTTCCTCCTTTTTCGCCTTTCGTCTACCCCCCACCTTGCCATTGCTCGTCTCTCCTCGTCTTCCTCTCCCTTCCCCCCCCTCGCCCCATCCTCTCATTAATTCATAACACGCAGCACTGCGTCTGATGCCAGGATACCAGGCTGGCACCCGCCATGATGCCACAGGGACGCGGCTATCCGCAGTGCCTCCGTCAAACCCACCGCCCGCTATATTATTCTCATTTTCCGACATATCTACCGTGGTTGCCCGTATGCCCACCCTAAAAAACTAAAGTAACGCTCCCCCGGTTGGGCAGCCTGGCGCGGTAGGGGTTAACTCGGTATGACTATGACTCGGTGTTGTAGGGATTAGTTGGCAATCTCGTCCTCGGTCACACACCGCTGGTCCTAGCTGAGTTATTGAGTCTGCTGTGATTGCCACCCGGAGTATTTATCCCCCCACCCTCCGCCGTGCCCAGAATGTCTGCCCCTCTCCCCATCACCCGCTACAGATCAACTCTGTATTACACACTACAGTATATATATAGGTAGGGGTTGTCAGACATTTCTATAAATTACTCTCCACAGCAAGTGCCATTATGTCATAACTACCCCCCCCCCCCCTCCCCCGGCCAACCAACGGGAGAAGGAGCAGAGGGATAGATAGATAGATAGATAGATAGATAGATAGAGGGATAGATAGATAGATAGATAGAGGGATAGAGGGATAGATAGATAGATAGATAGAGGGATAGATAGATAGATAGATAGAGGGATAGATAGATAGATGGATAGATAGATAGATAGATAGATAGAGGGATAGATAGATAGATAGATAGATAGATAGATAGATAGAGGGATAGATAGATAGAGGGATAGATAGATAGATGGATAGATAGATAGATAGATAGATAGATAGATAGAGGGATAGATAGATAGAGGGATAGATAGATAGAGGGATAGATAGATAGATAGATAGATAGATAGATAGATAGATAGAGGGATAGATAGATAGATAGATAGATAGAGGGATAGATAGATAGATAGATAGAGGGATAGATAGATAGAGGGATAGATAGATAGAGGGATAGATAGATAGATAGATAGATAGATAGATAGATAGATAGAGGGATAGATAGATAGATAGATAGATAGATAGATAGATAGAGGGATAGATAGATAGATAGATAGATAGATAGATAGAGGGATAGATAGATAGATAGATAGATAGATAGAGGGATAGATAGATAGATAGATAGATAGATAGAGGGATAGATAGATAGATAGAGGGATAGATAGATAGATAGATAGATAGATAGATAGATAGAGGGACAGATAGATAGATAGATAGATAGATAGATAGATAGATAGATAGATAGATAGAGGGATAGATAGATAGAGGGACAGATAGATAGATAGATAGATAGAGGGATGGATAGATAGAGGGATAGATAGATAGATACCATATAATATAAAGATATACAGAGAAGCTAAACAGACATTAGATAAATAGATATCCATCCCTCTATCTATCTATCTATCCATCCATCCATCTATCTACCGGAATCTATCTATCTATCTATCTATCTATCTATCCCTCTATCTATCTATCCCTCTATCTATCCATCCATCCATCTATCTACCGGTATCTATCTATCTACCGGTATCTATCTATCTATCTATCTACCGGTATCTATCTATCTATCTACCTATCTATCTATCCCTCTATCTATCTATCCCTCTATCTATCTATCTATCTATCTATCTGTCCCTCTATCTATCTATCTATCTATCTATCTATCTATCTATCTATCTATCTATCTATCTATCTATCTATCTATCCCTCTATCTATCCCTCTATCTATCTATCTATCTATCTATCCCTCTATCTATCCATCTATCCCTCTATCTATCTATCTATCCTTCTATCTATCTATCTATCCCTCTATCTATCTATCTATCTGTCTATCTATCCCACCGTCTAGCCACTGGTGGACACATACAGAAGAGGCTCCTGTGGCACCCTTGCAGCTTCAGGCGCCATAGGGTACTGCACCTCACTTAAGGTGCAGTATTCATCTTGGATGTGGAGGAGGTCATCCCCGGTAACAGCCACAACCAACAAATAACACGAGGGTTCTGTCACTGGGACTGGGCTAGGGTAGGAGCTGGGGTGGCTATCACGAGGTATGGGACCTCATGCCCACTAGTCAGGAACCGGGGAGGCGGGGCACCCACAAGGGAAGTCAGGAGCCATCTGACACACAATGGGCAGTCTACAAGGGACAGTGTCCGTGGGAGGTCGCACTTTGGAGGAGCAGCAGATAACGAACAGTTCGGGGCCCGTGGTCTGGAGCTAGAGGCTTGACCCGTGTTCTGAGGAAAGAAGGGGAATCCCAGGGTTCACGGGGAGTGCAGCAGGCTCTCGTGATCCGTTCCATGGTCCAGGAGCTGAGGTGGAGAAAGTAGACTAACAGAGGGGACCGACGGTCACGACCCCGAAGTATCCGGGATCGTCTGGAGCCCATCACAGTGGGGATCGGCACTTTCCAATGGCTGGCGTTACTGGCGGCGCCCGCACCACAGCGCTATCAGCGTCTAAGGGACTACTACCACCATCCTCTCTGGGGCCTAGCTCTGCCTGTGGAGAGCTGAACCATCCGAGCTGCGTTGTCATCCGCCCCAGCAGAGACGTAACGAACAGGTGGTGTCATGAACAACTAGCCCCATTGTCCCCATCCCCAGCCTTTTATTGACACCCGCCGCGGTCATGGAACCGGGCAAGGCCACTACGGCGACCCAGGAGAAGAACCACGGTTCGGTGACGAGTAACCCCCGACCCCTTGGGCGTGTCACTCCTGTGCAAGAACAGTATATGGGCTCTTTGTAGTCCATCATAATGCAAAATTCCACCTGCTTGAGGGGTAGAAAAGGGCCCCCTGACCTCTTTGGGCCCCTGTATCTATCTATCTATCTATCTATCTATCTATCACACTATATTGGACTCTCTAGATCAATCTCTATAAACCTTTGCTCCCCTACTGTAATATTTTTGATATATAGAGGATAGATATATTTGGGGGGGTTATTGATGATAATAACAGGCAGACCATTGTGTCAGTGGTTATTCTGGGAGTTGTAGTCCCTGAGCACAATTTCCCCCCCTCAGTGACCAGGCGCTTGTATAAGGGTCCACTTTGGGGTAAGTGTTGGCCTTTCACCTCCAGACGTCCGGCCCTGGATGACCGCTCCTTGTTCCCCCCTCCCCACCGGAGAGAACTAATGATCTCATCTCTTCAGCGGCTCCAGATTTCACAAGTTTTTGTGTTTCTTTTTTTTTTTTGCTCTGTTGCAGAACAGATGTTAAAGTGGTATCACAATATTGTCCTGACCCTTCCGGCCGGTACAGAATGTCCAAAACAGATCGTCCGGCCCACAGATCATCCATTATAGATCGTCCGGCCCAGATCATCTATTATAGATCGTCCGGCCCACATATCGTCCAGCACAGATCATCCATTATAGATCGTCCGGCCCACAGATCATCCATTATAGATCGGCCGGCACAGATCATCCATTATAGATCGTCCGGCCCACATATTGTCCGACACAGATCATCCATTATAGATCATCCGGCCCACAGATCGTCCGGCACAGATCATCCATTATAGATCGTCCGGCCCACATATTGTTCGACACAGATCATCCATTATAGATTGTCCGGCCCACAGATCGTCCTGCACAGATCATCCATTATAGATCCTTCGGCCCACAGATCATCCATTATAGATCGTCCGGCACAGATCATCCATTATAGATTGTCCGGTATAGAATGTCCATTACAGTTTGTCGGATGCAGATCGTCCAGCACAGATCGTCCATCAAAGACTGTCCGGTACAGATCGTTCATTACAGATCGTCCGAACGAGATTGTCCGGCCCACAGATGGTCCAGTACAGATCGTCCAGTACAGATCATCCATTATAGATCGTCCGGCTCACATATCGTCCGGCACAGATCATCTATTATAGATCGTCCGGCCCACAGATCGTCCGGCACAGATCATCCATTATAGATCGTCCGGTACAGAATGTCCAAAACACATCGTCCGGCCCACAGATCATCCATTATAGATCGTCTGGCCCACAGATCATCCATTATAGATCGTCTGGCCCACAGATCATCCATTATAGATCGTCCGGCCCACAGATCATCCATTATAGATCGTCCGGCCCACAGATCATCCATTATAGATCATCTGGCCCACAGATCATTAATTATAGATTGTCCGGCCCACAGATCATCCATTATAGATCGTCCGGCCCACAGATCGTCCGGCACAGATCATCCATTATAGATCGTCCGACCCACAGATCATCCATTATAGATCGTCCGGCACAAATCATCCATTATAGATCGTCCGGCCCACAGATCGTCCTGCACAGATCATCCATTATAGATCCTTCGGCCCACAGATCATCCATTATAGATCGTCCGGCACAGATCATCCATTATAGATTGTCCGGTATAGAATGTCCATTACAGTTTGTCGGATGCAGATCGTCCAGCACAGATCGTCCATCATAGATCGTCCATTAAAGACTGTCCGGTACAGATCGTTCATTACAGATCGTCCGAACGAGATTGTCCGGCCCAGTACATCGTCCAGTACAGATCATCCATTATAGATCATTCGTTACAGAATCTCCGGTACAGATCGTCCATTACAGATTGTCCGATGCAGATCGTTCAGCACAGATTGTTCGGTACAGATCGTACAGCTACAGATCATCCAATACAGATCGTCCATTACAGATCGTCCAGTACAGATCGTCCGATGCAGATCGTCCAGCCCACAGATTATCCAATACAGATCGTCTGGCCCACAGATTATCTGATACAGATCGCCCAGCCCACAGTTTGTCTGGCACAGATTGTCCGGCACAGAACGTCCATTACAGATCGTCCGGCACAGATCGTTTGGTACAGAATGTCCAGCACACATTGTTCAGTACAGATTGTCCATTAGGGCGGCGTCACACGGTACGATATATCGTGGGATATATCGCCGGGGTCACGGAATTCGACGCACATCCGGCATCGTTAGAGATGTCGCACCGTGTGACACCTCCGAACGACTGTGAACGAGCAAAAATACTCACCTTATCGTTGCTCGTTGACACATCGTTCATTTCCATAATGTCGTTCCTCATTCTGCGCGCCGGTTGTTCGTCGTTCCCGTGGCAGCACACATCGCTCCGTGTGACACTCCGGGAACGACGAACAACAACTTACCTGCATCCCGCCGACAATGAGGAAGGAAGGAGGTGGGCGGGATGTTACATCCCGCTCATCTCCGCCCCTCAGCTTCTATTGGGCGGCCGCTGTGTGACGTCGCTGTGACGACGAACGTCCCTCCCCCTTCAGGAAGAGGATGTTCGCCGCCCATAGCGACGTCGTTAGGGAGGTAAGTACGTGTGACGAGGGGTTTAACGACTTTGTGCGACACGGGCAATAAATTGCCCGTAACGCACAAACAACGGGGACCGGTGCGATCGCTGATGCGATTGCACGATAAATTGTACTGTGTAACGCCACCCTTACAGATCGTCCAGTACAGAATGTCCGGTACAGATCGTCCATTACAGATCATCCGACACAGATTGTCCGGTACACAACGTCCATTACAGATCGTCCGGTTCAGAATGTCCAGCACAGATTGTTCGGTACAGATCATCCGGTACAGATTGTCCATTGCAGATTATCCGACACAGATCGTCCGGTACACATCGTCCATTACAGATCGTCCGGCACAGAACGTCCATTACAGATCATCCGGTACAGAATGTCCATTACAGATCGTCCGGCACAGATAGTCCATTACAGATCATCCGGTACAGAATGTCCATTACAGATCGTCCGGCACAGATAGTCCATTACAGATCGTTCGGTACAGAATGTGCAGCACAGATTGTTCGGTACAGATCATCCGGTACAGAACGTCCAATACAGATCGTCCAGTACAGATCGTCCATTACAGGTCTCCGGTACAGATCGTCCGGCACAAATAGTCCAATACAGATCGTCCGGCACAGATCGTCCATTACAGATCGTCCGGCACAGATCGTCCATTACAGATCGTCCGGCACAAATCGTCCATTACAGATCGTCCGGCACAGATCGTCCATTACAGATCGTCCAGTACAGATCGTCCATTACAGGTCTCCGGTACAGATCGTCCGGCACAAATCGTCCAATACAGATCGTCCGGCACAGATCGTCCATTACAGATCGTCCGGCACAGATCGTCCATTACAGATCGTCCGGCACAGATCGTCCATTACAGGACTCCGGTACAGATCGTCCGGCACAAATCGTCCAGCACAGATCTTACAGTACATATCGTCCTGCACAGATTATCCAATACATATCGTTTGGTCTCGTCCGGTACAGATTGTCCGGCACAGACTGTCTGGTACTAATCATCCAGTACATATTGTCCGGTACAGATCGTTCAGTGCAAATTGTCCAGCGCAGATCGCTCGGCACACATTGTCTGGTGCAGATCGTTCGGTCCAGAAACTCCAATACAGATCATCCGGTACTGATTGCCCGTCACAGATCGTCAGACACAGAAGGTCTGTGATATCGGATAAAGGCAAGGACCGTACCCGGCAATTTTTTATTTTATTTTAACAAAGGATTATTAAACCTGGCTGTGACTTTTCGCTCCGGGGTGCGGACGCGGCTTTGCTCTCCGGTCAGCCCGGACCCCCCTTTTTTTCTGCCCTGCATTTGTCCTTGTCGTTTGGGTGTTTACCAGGAGCCAGGTCCCGCGGGTGGTCTGACCCTTATTACGACCATCTATTCTTTGCTGTTTCTCATCACCTGCAATTTTTCAATTTACACGTCAAACAAATGCGGGTTCTACTAAAGGAGAATAGGGAAAAAAATACCTTCGCGCCATCGTTACGGTGTCATGACAATGGCTGCCGATCCCTTGTCTTTTTGCGCCGAGCCCGACCTCGCGTCTCGCCCGGGAACGAAAACTTCTTCCTTAAGTCTACGGAAGTTGATTCCGAGAAAAATGCCCCCAAAAAGGATGTAGGGTAACAATGGCGGCGAGTGTCACCCGGTGCCGTAATTACAGGGGCTCTTCCTCTTGGTTTTCCTCGCTCTCCGTCTCGTTTTCTTTCTCACCTCCCTCCCCCTCCGCATGCCACCGGCTGGCGTGTCAGACTGCCAGGGGAGCCAGCTCCCTGGCAACGCTGAACCCTGGCACCTCTCCCGGCGCTCACTAACTCAAGCTGTGTTTAACACCTTCGAGCCTGAGCTCGCCCGGTCGCGCTCGCTGCCCCCGAGACACCGCAGCGGCTGGATGTTTACCGGGATGCCAACGGAGCATCTCGAAAGAAAAAAATGACAAAAAAATGCCTTGTGATTCTCTTCACTGCCGATGACGACTATTAACCCAGACCGTTCCGGAAAATTTAGGGGGAAAAAAACCCTCCCTCCAGCCAGGTCCCCTAACCCATCCGACCCCACATACGTGGGTGACAACCACTAAAGACCACCGTTTTTGTGCCCTGGGGGTTGTCACACACATATAGACCCCAAATAATATATAATCCTCACTAAAGGGGTCCTAAAAACCTCATACAGGACAGAACAGGATCCTGTTGTCGCCTTTGGAATTCCATCATCTTTTAGATCAACTCCCCCCAAAAAACAACACCAAATTTCACGCAAGCGGACGACACAAAGGACTGAAATTTCCTGGATGATATTAGGCCCTAGCGATATTTTTGGGTGGGATTCTTCATCTGGCGACCATATAAAATATATGGGGGTTGTCTAGTCCTGATTCTCACCAATGGCAGATATTGGGAAAAAGAAGGATAGGGCATGTTGTATTTTAACATGCCCAATCCTTCTGTTCCCAAAGAAAAGAGGAGCCTCTTTTTCCTTCTCAG
Organism: Anomaloglossus baeobatrachus; assembly: GCF_048569485.1. NCBI lineage: Eukaryota > Metazoa > Chordata > Amphibia > Anura > Aromobatidae > Anomaloglossus > Anomaloglossus baeobatrachus. The sequence goes on along the minus strand of NC_134363.1, from coordinate 28,014,145 downwards.
AACACATGCACTCTCAGCCAAGCAGAGCGTGCATCTGTATGAGCAAATGACCCTATAAGATGTTTGGGGGTGTCTTAAGTCTTCTCATATGCAGATTTTGAGGGGAAAAAAGGATAGCGCATGTTGTATTTCAATATGCCCAATCCTTTTTTTTCCCAGGGAATATAAGCCGCTGCCAGAGGTGCCCCTTTTTCCTTCTCAGAACACATGCACTCTCGGTCAAGCAGAGCGTGCATCTTTATAAGCGAATGGAGAGAATGACCCTATAAGATGTATAGAAATGTCTTAAGTCTTCTCATATGCATATTTTTAGGGAAAGAAGGATAGCGCATGTTGTATTTCAATATGCCCAATCATTTTGTTCCCAGGGAAGATAAGCTGCTGCCAGAGGTGCCCTTTTTTCTTTTCTGAACACATGCACTCTCAACCAAACAGAGCATGCATCTGTATAAGCAAATGGAGAGAATAACCTTCTAAGATGTATGGGGGTGTCTTAAGTCTTCTCATATGCAGATTTTGAGGGAAAGAGGATAGGGCATGTTGTATTTCAATATGCCCAACCCTTTTCTTCCCAGGAACATAAGCTGCTGCCAGAGGTCCCCCTTTTTGTTTTCAGAACACATGCACTCTCAGCCAACCAGTGCGTGCATCTGTATATGCAGAATTTAAGGGAAAGAAAGATAGTGCATGTTGTATTTCAATATGCCCAATCATTTTGTCACAAAGAAGATATTCCGCTGCCAGAGGTGGCCCTTTTTCTTTTCAGAACTCATGCACTCTCAACCAAACAGAGCATGCATCTGTATAAGCAAGTGGAGAAAGAACGACCTAATAAGATGTATGGGGGTGTCTTAAGTCTTCTCATACACATATTTTGAGGGAAAGAAGGATAGCGCATGTTATATTTCAATATGTCCAATCGTTTTGTTCCCAGAGAAGATAATATGCTGCCAGAGGTGCCCTTTTTCCTTCTCAGAACACATGCACTCTGAGCCAAACAGAGCATGCATCTGTATAAGCAAATGGAGAGAATGACCCTATAAGATGTACCTGCAGCTATATAAGATATATGGGGATGTCATAAGGCTTCTTATATGCAGATTTTAAGGGAAAGGAAGAAAGGGCATGTTGTATTTCAATATGCCCAATCATTTTGTTCCTAGAGCATGCATCTGTATAAGCAAATGGAGAAAGAATGACCCTATAAGATGTATGGGGGTGTCTTAAGTCTTCTCATACACATATTTTGAGGGAAAGAAGGATAGCGCATGTTATATTTCAATATGCCCAATCCTTTTGTTCCTAAAAAAGATAACCTAGAGGTGCCCCATTTTTCTTTGCAGAACACATGCACTCTCACCCAAACAGAGCATGCATCTGTATAAGCAAGTGGAGAGAAAATGACCCTATAAGATATATAGGGCTGTCTTACGGCTTCTCATATGCAGATTTTGAGGGAAAGAAGGATAGGGCATGTTGTATTCAACATGCCCAATCCTTTTGTTCCCAGGAAACATAAGCTGCTGCCAGAGGTGCCCCTTTTTGTTTTCAGAACACATGCACTCTCAACCAAACAGAGCGTGCATCTGAATAAGCAAATGGGGGTAAGAAGGATAGCGCATGTTATATTTCAACATGCCCAATCCTTTTTTTCCCCAGGGAAGACATGGAAAAGTTGTCTGGCAGTTGTACAGCTGTGCAGAGCACATGCATGCTCAGCCAAGCCGAGCGTGAATCTGCCTGAAAAAAAATAAGGAGAGATTGTTCAGAGAAAAAGGGGATTGGGCATGTTGTATATTAACATGCCCAATCATTATTTTCTCAGTGGGGGGATAAACTAAGATGTCAGAGGTCTTTGGCAGCAATTATTCCTCTTTTTCAACACATGGACAGTCAGCTGAGCAGATCGTGCATGTGCACGGGGAACAGAGGGTTATGATTATCCTGACTGTATTTATGGTATATGGATTTTCCTACAAACGATATTCTCCCTGTAGTCATGAGAATCCCCCTGATCCCAAAAATCTGGGTCCCAAAGCCTCATGTGAAAAATAAAAGATGGTGGAGATGAGTGGCCCCCGCTCTTACAAACCCTAGACAGAGAGGAGGTCAAAAGACAACTAGGGGACAATAAGTGCAATGACATTCTGAGTTTTTTGTTACCGTGTTCACTATATGGTGAAATTGACCCTGCATTATGATTCCCCAGGTCGGTACGAGCTCGTAGATACCAAACATGTATAGATTTATTTTCATTTTCTATTACTGTGATCGTCCGATTGCTTGTGCTATACATTGCAGTGCATCAGCACTACTATGTATAGGAGAAATCATCATCTCCTATAAATGTCGCTCACAGCCGGCGTTCACATTAGGATCGTCATAACAGACACAAGAGTCATCAACTGACCCCCGGCTGTCATGGCAAACCCATCGGCGGTCACGTCATGGTGGCGGGGAATGGTGCGCCCCCAACGGCGAGAGATTGACAGCGGGATTTAATTGGCTAATAGCCGCGGACGGATGTCAAAAACTTTGAATTTCCGCCCAGTTTTTCCCTCTGAAAAGACTGTACGCGAGGATATTGAAGGAGACTTCGCCAAACTGAGCATCGTCCAATCAGAAGGCTGAAAAAAGTTTCAAAAATAATTTAAAAAAAACTCTTCAGGAAAAGGAAAAAATCCTCCAAATAGAGTTTACTAAAGAGGTTTCTATATGAGAAAAAAAGAAAAAAAAATCTGAATCCCTCAACAAACTCCATAGACTATTCTTCTGAGGTTATCAGTCGGCTGATTGATTTGTGCAAAGCATTTCTGTGATGTCATCAGGCTGCACGATGACATCACCACGTTCCCTCACTATCTATCCAAATCCTCCGCAGCGTTCTACAGTATAAGGCTATGTTCACACTAGAAAAATGATTTTTCTTAAGAGTGAAGGATTAGTGCACCTGCGTTTTTGCCGCGTTTTCGGTGCGTTTTTGGTGCGTTTTTGGTGCGTTTTTACCGCTGGTTGCTCCCTGCGTTATTGTGCCAATTATCTATGGCAAATAACGCAATTAGCTGCAGAAAAGAAGTGACTGCTCATTCTTTTTCTTAAGAAAATCTACTGAAAGAATTTTCCTAAGAAAAAAACGCAGTGTGCGCACAGCTAATTTTTTTTGCCATAGGTTTTGCTGGGGAATGTCTGCAGAAAGGTTACAAGAATTTCTCAAGAAATTTCTGCAGCAAAAACGGACCCAAAACGCAGGTAAAAAACGCAGTGTGTGAACATAGCCTCATAAGGAAAAAGCTCCAGATCGGAAATCAGCCGCATGAAAAGTAAAATGATAGAAATGATGATATTTGTCACCAGTAGAGGGAGCTCACAGCCAGCCAAGAGAATGTGCCCATGACAAGGATAAATAGAGGGATAGATAGATAGAGGATAGATAGATAGAGGATAGATAGATAGATAGATAGATAGAGGGATAGATAGATAGATAGAGGGATAGATAGATAGAGGATAGATAGATAGATAGAGGGATAGATAGATAGATAGATAGAGGGATAGATAGATAGATAGATAGAGGATAGATAAATAGAGGGATAGATAGATAGAGGATAGATAGAGGATAGATAGATAGAGGGATAGATAGATATATAGAGGATAGATAGATAGATAGAGGGATAGATGGATGGATAGAAAGAGGGATAGATAGATGGATAGATGGATGGATGGAGGGAGGGATGGATGAATGGATGGATAGAGGGATGAATGGAGGGATTTATGGATGGAGAGATAGATATATATAGATATAGAGGGATAGATAGATAGATAGATGGAGGGATAGATATAGAGGGATAGATAGATAGAGAGATAGATAGATAGAGGGATAGATAGAGGGATAGATAGATAGATAAAGGGATGGATGAATGGATGGATGGAGGGAGGGATAGATAGATGGATATAGAGCGACAGATAGAGGGATAGATAGATAGATAGATAGAGGGATAGATAGATAGATAGAGGGATAGATAGATAGATAGAGGGATAGATAGATAGATAGATAGATAGATAGAGGGATAGATAGATAGAGGGATAGATAGATAGAGGGATAGATAGATAGATAGATAGATAGATAGATAGATAGAGGATAGATAGATAGAGGGATAGATAGATAGAGGGATAGATAGATAGATAGATAGAGGGATAGATAGATAGATAGATAGATAGATAGAGGGATAGATAGATAGAGGGATAGATAGATAGATAGAGGGATAGATAGATAGAGGGATAGACAGATAGAGGGATAGATAGATAGATAGATAGAGGGATAGATAGATAGAGGGATAGATAGATAGATAGATAGATAGAGGGATAGATAGATAGATAGATAGAGGGATAGATAGATAGATAGATAGATAGATAGATAGATAGATAGATAGATAGATAGATAGAGGGATAGATAGATAGATAGATAGATAGATAGATAGATAGAGGGATAGATAGATAGATAGATAGAGGGATAAATAGAGGGATAGATAGATAGATAGATAGATAGAGGGATAGATAGATAGATAGAGGGATAGATAGATAGATAGAGGGATAGATAGATAGATAGATAGATAGAGGGATAGATAGATAGATAGATAGATAGATAGATAGATAGATAGATAGAGGGATAGATAGATAGATAGATAGATAGATAGATAGATAGATAGATAGATAGAGGGATAGATAGATAGATAGAGGGATAGATAGATAGATAGAGGGATAGATAGATAGAGGGATAGATAGATAGATAGAGGGATAGATAGATAGATAGATAGAGGGATAGAGGGATAGATAGATAGATAGATAGATAGATAGATAGAGGGATAGATAGATAGATAGATAGATAGATAGATAGATAGAGGGATAGAGGGATAGATAGATAGATAGATAGAGGGATAGATAGATAGATAGATAGAGGGATAGATAGATAGATTCCTGTACGGCAGTGAAGTCTGGGGCCCTCACACTTACCCAGATTGGTCAAGGTGGGATTCCAGCCCAACAGAAATATTCCACCTGGAATTCTGTAAGCACCTTCTCCAGGTCCATCGAAGCACCTCCAACAGCGCCTGTCGAGCTGAGCTGGGCAGATTCCCTCTACACCTAGCAGCTCTGAAGAGGTCACTATCATTTCAGGCTCACCTACAGAGGAGCAATCCAAACTCCCATCACCACAAAGCTCTGATATATATACGTGGGCCAGATGAACCAGGACCCCGGGCACAGCCCTCCCAAACCCAACTGGACAAAACAAGCACTGGGTAAAACAGACACAGAAAAAGACTTGGGTGTATGGGTGGATGGTAAACTTCACTTTAGTGGACAGTGTCAGGCAGCTGCTGCCAGGGCTAATAAAATAATGGGATGTATTAAAAGAGGTATAAGTGTTCATGAAAAAAATATAGTTCTACCTCTGTACAAGTCACTAGTGCGGCCGCACTTAGAATACTGTGTACAATTCTGGTCACCGATATATAAGAAGGATATAGCTGAACTGGAGAGGGTGCAGAGAAGAGCGACCAAGATTATTAGAGGAATGGGTGGGCTGCAATACCAAGACAGGTTATTAAACTTGGGGTTATTTAGTTTGGAAAAACGAAGGCTTAGGGGGGATCTAATCACAATGTATAAATATATGAGGGGACAGTACAGAGACCTTTCCAAAGATCTCTTTACACCTAGGCCTGCGACTGGAACACGGGGGCATCCGCTACGTCTTGAGGAAAGAAGGTTTAATCATAATCACAGACGAGGATTCTTTACTGTACGAGCAGTGAGACTATGGAACTCTCTGCCGCATGATGTTGTAATGAGTGATTCACTACTAACATTTAAGCAGAGCCTGGACGCCTTTCTTGAAAAATGTAATATTACCAGTTATGTATATTAGATTTTATGACAGGGTATTGATCCAGGGAACTAGTCTGATTGCCGGATGTGGAGTCAGGAAGGAAATTTTTCCCCATTGGAACTTGTTTGCCACATTGGGTTTTTTTTGCCTTCCTCTGGATCAACATGTTAGGCTACGGGTTGAACTAGATGGACTTAGAGTCTCCCTTCAACCTTAAAAACTATGATACTATGATACTATGATACCAATCACAGCAGCCTGATAAGAACCAGAATCAGGAAGATGGTAGATGAGGGCCAGGAGAGGTATGTCAGTGACTGGAGGACCGACATCAACACCTCACAGAAACTGACCACGTACCAGAGACTACAGAGAGACTACAGACTGGCCCCGTATCTGGAGAAAATCCCGGACCCCAGAGACCGCAGGACCCTGAGCCGATATAGACTCAGTGCCCACAGTCTAGCCATCGAATCCGGCCGACACAAGCAGAGCTACAAGCCCAGGGAGGACAGACTGTGCCAACACTGTGACCTGGAGGCCCTGGAGGATGAAACCCACCTCCTGCTACACTGCACCAAGTACTCAGCAGTGAGGGACACGCACTTCAGGAGACTCTCCCATCTCTTCCCGGATTTCAGCTCCATGAAGGAGGAAGAGAAAATATATATCCTGCTGGGGGAAGAAGAGAGCGCAGTGGAGATAGCAGCGCAGTATGTGAGCGAATGTCATAGACTTCGAGAAAGAGAACTATGATAAGCCATGGACTTCCATAGCCCCCCATCCCAGATGTGGCCCCCCAATCCCCACCCTGGATATGTCCCATCCACCGTTACTACAGTCCCCACCCTGGATATGCCCCATCATAAGCCATGGACTTCCATAGCCCCCATCCTAGAAGTGCCCCCACAGTCCCCACCCTGGATATGCCCCATCATAAGCCATGGACTTCCATAGCCCCCCATCCCAGATGTGGCCCCCCAATCCCCACCCTGGATATGCCCCAACCACCGTTACTACAGTCCCCACCCTGGATATGCCCCATCATAAGCCATGGACTTCCATAGCCCCCATCCTAGAAGTGCCCCCACAGTCCCCACCCTGGATGTGCCCCATCCATCCTTCCTACAGTCCCCACCCACCATCCCCACAGCCCCAGCCCCTAATGTACACTTGCTTTGGCAAAACTAATTTGTATTTGGTCCTGCCAATAAAGCTTATTTGATTTGATAGATAGATAGATAGAGAGATAGATAGAGAGATAGATAGATAGAGGGATAGATAGATAGATAGATGGATAGATAGATAGAGGGATAGATAGATAGATAGATAGATAGATAGATACATAGAGGGATAGATAGATAGATAGATAGATAGATAGATAGATAGATAGATAGAGGGATAGATAGATAGATAGATAGATAGATAGATAGATAGATGGATAGATAGATAGAGGGATAGATAGATAGATAGATAGATAGATAGATAGATAGAGGGATAGATAGAGGGATAGATAGATAGATAGATAGATAGATAGATAGATATATAGATAGATAGATAGAGGGATAGATAGAGGGATAGATAGATAGATAGATAGAGGGATAGATAGAGGGATGGATAGATAGATAGAGGGATAGATAGATAGATAGATAGAGGGATAGATAGATAGATAGATAGATAGATAGATAGAGGGATAGATAGAGGGATAGATAGAGGGATAGATAGATAGATAGATAGATAGATAGATAGAGGGATAGATAGATAGAGGGATAGATAGATAGAGGGATAGATAGATAGATAGAGGGATAGATAGAGGGATAGATAGATAGATAGATAGATAGAGGAATACATAGATGGATAGATAGAGGGATAGATAGATAGATAGATAGATAGATAGAGGGATAGATAGATAGAGGGATAGATAGATAGATAGAGGGATAGATAGATAGATAGATAGATAGATAGAGGGATAGATAGATAGAGGGATAGATAGATAGATAGATAGATAGATAGAGGGATAGATAGATAGATAGATAGATAGATAGATAGATAGAGGGATAGATAGATAGATAGATAGATAGAGGGATAGATAGAGGGATAGATAGAGGGATAGATAGATAGATAGATAGATAGATAGAGGGATAGATAGATAGAAGGATAGATAGATAGATAGATAGATAGAGGGATAGATAGATAGATAGATAGAGGGATAGATAGATAGATAGATAGATAGATAGAGGGATAGATAGATAGAGGGATAGATAGATAGAGGGATAGATAGATAGAGGGATAGATAGATAGATAGAGGGATAGATAGATAGATAGATAGATAGATAGAGGGATAGATAGAGGGATAGATAGATAGAGGGATAGATAGATAGATAGATAGATAGATAGATAGATAGATAGAGGGATAGATAGATAGAGGGATAGATAGATAGAGGGATAGATAGATAGAGGGATAGATAGATAGATAGAGGGATAGATAGATAGATAGATAGATAGATAGAGGGATAGATAGATAGATAGATAGAGGGATAGATAGAGGGATAGATAGAGGGATAGATAGATAGATAGATAGATAGATAGATAGATAGAGGGATAGATAGATACAGATACAGTTTTGTCTCTAGCACATATAATCCAGTGACTTCTTCTATCTCTTATTTCCGCACAGGAGCTGACAATCCATCAGAGAAATCCGAGCACACAATGACTTTCCTCTTATTAAACATAAAACCCAAACAAGTTGCTCATGCTATCCATATTATACAGTATATATATATACCGCGGTGTATACAGGGCGGTCTCCTGTGACCTGACTCCCGGGGGCCTCCAGCTCCTCCTCCATCCAACATCCCATAATTTCACTGTCAGCCGTTGCTGCATGTAACATGATGGGACCTTGGGCCATGATTTAGAATTAAAAGTACAAGCATCTCACGCCCTCTGGTGCTGAGAGTGGGAACTGCAGGGTGGGAGAATGTATTTACCTGACGTGATTGATGATGATGGGGCTCCGCATACAGGGGACGTCGAATCTTCAATCCTGTGAAAGGGAAGAAGAGAAAAGCGTGAGCTGAGTAGAGTCCGGGGAGGTTACTCCGGGTATGATCACCAGATCACTGGTGTGTGATTCATGAGATTCATGTGATCCCATTGTAGTGGGAAGAACTGATGTAACCGGATCACAATCAGCCGTGGAATTTATCTTTTTCTGCTTTGGAATTTCCGGACATTGGAGACTACATGTGATTAATGGAAATACACGGCCCCTGATATTGTCATAGGGCTCTACTTATCCTACGAGCCATGTGGACAAGTGAGCTCAAGCATGGGGCCCTTTAATTTTCTGTATCAGGCAGAGCTGCTTTAGTTGCCCCTGTATTTGGGGTCCTCATCTGCCCTCGGACGGAACGTGGTCTCCACCTGCCTCCAAATCTGTCCACACTCTACCTAGTCACAGAAAGGATCCACCATGTTACAGGCAATTACTCAGACAGCTCTACAGTGTGAGGACCCCAAGAAAGATCTCCTTCTATCTCAGCTTCCAAGACTCCAAATAAGAAGAGGATCATCTACAATTTGATTGTCATTGGTCCTTATACATTGACCATAAAGATCGGAGACGTTCTCAAGCATCCCTTTAAATTTTCCAAAAATTTAAATTCCTACAGGCAATTACTAGGGCAGCTATAACAGCTTTACAGTGTGAGGACCCCAACAAAAATCTCCTCCTATCTCAGCTTCCTGGACTCAGATGAAGAAGAGGAACATCTACAAGTTGTTTGCCATTGGTCCTGATATATTGACCATCAGGATCGGAGACATTCTCAAACATCCCTTTAAATTTACAAAAAATTTGAATTGTTACAGGCAATTACTAAGACAGCTATAACAGCTTTACAGTGGGAGGACCCCAATATAAATCTCCTTCTATCTCAGCTTCCTGGACTCCGATGAAGAAGAGGAACATCTACAACTTGATTGTCATTGGTCCTGATACACTGACCATCGGGATCGGAGACGTTCTAAAGCATCCCTTTAAATTTTAAAAAAATTTGACTTGTTGCAGGCAATTACTAGGGCAGCTATAACCGCTCTACAGTGTGAGGACCCCAACATAAATCTCCCTCTATCTCAGCTTCCGAGACTCCGATGAAGAAGAGGAACATCTACAACGCGATTGTCATTGGTCATGATATGTTGACCATCTGGATCAGAGACGTTCTCAAGCATCCCTTTAAATTTTAAAAAAATTTGACTTGTTACAGGCAATTACTAGGACAGCTATAACAGCTCTAAAGTGTGAGGACCCCAACAAAACTCTCCCTCTATCTCAGCTTCTGGGACTCCGATGAAGAAGAGGAACATCTACAAGTTGTTTGCCATTAGTCCTGATACATCAACCATCAGGATTGGAGACGTTCTCAAGCATCCCTTTAATTTTCAAATTTGAATTGTTACAGGCAATTACTAGGGCAGCTATAACAGCTTTACAGTGTGAGGACCCCAACAAAAATCTCCTCCTATCTCAGCTTCCTGGACTCCGATGAAAAAGAGGAACATCTACAAAGTGATTGCTATTGGCCCTGATACATTGACCATCAGGATCGGAGACGTTCTCAAGCAACCCTTTAATTTTCAAATTTGAATTGTTACAGGCAATTAATAGAGCAGCTATAACAGCTTTACAGTGGGAGGACCCCAATATAAATCTCCTTCTATCTCAGCTTCCTGGACTCCGATGAAGAAGAGGAACATCTACAACTTGATTGTCATTGGTCCTGATACACTGACCATCGGGATCGGAGACGTTCTAAAGCATCCCTTTAAATTTTAAAAAAATTTGACTTGTTGCAGGCAATTACTAGGACAGCTATAACAGCTCTACAGTGTGAGGACCCCAACATAAATCTCCCTCTATCTCAGCTTCCGAGACTCCGATGAAGAAGAGGAACATCTACAACGCGATTGTCATTGGTCATGATATGTTGACCATGAAGATCGGAGACGTTTTCAAGCATCCCTTTAATTTAAAAAGTTGAATTGTAATAGGCAATTAATGGGGCAGCTATAACAGCTCTAAAGTGTGAGGACTCCAACAAAAATCTACCTCTATCTCAGCTTCCGAGACTCTGGTGAAGAAAAGGAACATCTACAACATGATTGTCATTGGTCCTGATATATTGACCATCAGGATCGGAGACGTTGTCAAGCATCCCTTTAATTTTAAAAAAAAATTGAATTGTTACAGGCAATTACTAGGGCAGCTATAACAGCTCTAAAGTGTGAGGACCCCAACAAAACTCTCCCTCTATCTCAGCTTCTGGGACTCCGATGAAGAAGAGGAACATCTACAAGTTGTTTGCCATTAGTCCTGATACATCAACCATCAGGATTGGAGACGTTCTCAAGCATCCCTTTAATTTTCAAATTTGAATTGTTACAGGCAATTACTAGAGCAGCTATAACAGCTTTACAGTGGGAGGACCCCAATATAAATCTCCTTCTATCTCAGCTTCCTGGACTCCGATGAAAAAGAGGAACATCTACAAGTTGTTTGCCATTGGTCCTGATACACTGACCATCGGGATCGGAGACGTTCTCAAGCATCCCTTTAAATTTTCAAAAACTTTGACTTGTTGCAGGCAATTACTAGGACAGCTATAACAGCTTTACAGTGGGAGGACCCCAACATAAATCTCCCTCTATCTCAGCTTCCGAGACTCCGATGAAGAAGAGGAACATCTACAACGTGATTGCTATTGGTCCTGATACATTGACCATCGGAATCGGAGACGTTCTCAAGCATCCCTTTAAATTTTCAAAAACATTCATTGGTATTTTTTCCACCTAAATCTGATTGGTGGCGCTCTACTCTCTACCCCGAGACCGGAGAGGGGTAACACGTGATTGCCGATGATGCCGGCCCTCATCTTACACCCATCCTTGTAGGCTAGCCGCCATATTTGTACCCTTGATCTCTCACCCCATGACACATAACCATTGGTTTCGGCCATCATGATTAACAGCCTCCCTTAAAATTAAGTGCCCCCTCCAGCTGCCGATACCTAAACTCTATGTTATATCAGTGTGGATGGTTGATCGGAGGTTCGTCCTCATCAGTGTGGATGTCATTAATTGGAAGACAGATTGGCTCGTTATCCGCGAGCTGCACTCCACTGAGATAATTAGCGATGCACATACTACACTTGGCATCATGGCTACAATAGCACGCAGCGTCTTTTCTCAGCCGTGCCGTCAAATGGCTTCATATTTGTTATCCTTCTTGGCTTCACTGATTGTCGTTATGTCCAGGAGAACGTTTCCTCTAGAAGAAGCCGCCATGATAGTCCACAAAACGGTAATGTACAGCCAATTACCAGCAGAATAGTGAGTGCAGCTCTGGAGTATAATACAGGAGGTAACTCAGGATCAGTAATGTATGTACACAGTGACTGCACCAACAGAATAGTGAGTGCAGCTCTGGAGTATAATGCAGGATGTAACTAAGGATCAGTAATGTAATGTATGTACACAGTGACTGCACCAGCAGAACAGTGAGTGCAGCTCTGGAGTGTAATGCAGGATGTAACTAAGGATCAGTAATGTAATGTATGTACACAGTGACTGCACCAGCAGAATAGTGAGTGCAGCTCTGGAGTTTAATACAGGATGTAACTCAGGATCAGTAACGAAATGTATGTACACAGTGACTCCACCAGCAGAATAGTGAGTGCAGCTCTGGAGTATAATACAGGAGGTAACTCAGGATCAGTAATGTAATGTATGTACACAGTGACTGCACCAACAGAATAGTGAGTGCAGCTCTGGAGTATAATACAGGAGGTAACTCAGGATCAGTAATTTAATGTATGTACACAGTGACTGCACCAGCAGAATAGTGAGTGCAGCTCTGGAGTATAATACAGGAGGTAACTCAGGATCAGTAATGTAATGTATGTACACAGTGACTGCACCAGGAGAATAGTGAGTGCAGCTCTGGAGTATAATACAGGAGGTAACTCAGGATCAGTAATGTAATGTATGTACACAGTGACTGCACCAGCAGAATAGTGAGTGCAGCTCTGGAGTACAATACAGGAGGTAACTCAGGATCAGTAATGTAATGTATGTACACAATGACTGCACCAGCAGAATAGTGAGTGCAGCTCTGGAGTATAATACAAGCTGTCAGTAGTGTTCAGTGGTCCTGCAGTAATGTGTTTGCCCCCAGCCCTCTTGTGCATAGTTAGTAAAGAGCACAATCCTTGTAATACCCCGCAGTTGTGTTTGCCGCTCGGGTTGCTATGACGACTGGTATTAGTTGATGTGACACACCATTTGATTGCGGGTTGGTCAGATACAGAGCGACAGATCAGATGAGTAATAACGATTGTTCAAAACATGAATCATAGAAGACTATTCATTAAGAATCGCACATCAAAGTCATTTCCAAGGAGGGAATCTACAATAAACGGTCGGTGCGCCTACATCGGGGCCTGTGGAGTTGGGGGCCTGTGGAGTCGGGGCCTGTGGAGTCGGGGCCTGTGGAGTCGGGGCCTGTGGAGTCGGGGCCTGTGGAGTTGTGCCTGTGGAGTCGGGGGCCTGTGGAGACGGGGCCTGTGGAGTTGGGGGCCTGAGGAGTTGGGGGCCTGAGGAGTTGGGGGCCTGTGGAGTTGGGGCCTGTGGAGCTGGGGGCCTGTGGAGTCGTGGCCTTTGGAGACGGGGCCTGTGGAGTTGGGCCTTTGGAGACGGGGCCTGTGGAGTCAGGGCCTGTGGAGTTGGGCCTTTGGACACGGGGCCTGTGAAGACAGGGCCTGTGGAGTCGGGGGCCTGTGGAGTCAGGGCCTGTGGAGTCGGGACTTGTGGAGACGGGGCCTGAGGAGTCGAGGCCTGTGGAGTTGTGCCTGTGGAGTCGGGATCTGTGGAGATGGGGCCTGAGGAGTCGTGGCCTGTGGAGTCAGGGCTTGTGGAGTCGGGATCTGTGGAGACGGAGCCTAAGGAGTCGTGGCCTGTGGAGATGAGGCCTGTGGAGATGGGGCCAGTGGAGTCAGGGCCTTTGAAGTCGGGGGCCTGTGGAGTCGGGGGCCTGTGGAGTTGGGGCCTGTGGAGTCGGGACCTGTGGAGTCGGGGGCCTGTGGAGTCGGGGGCCTGTGGAGTCGTGGGCCTGTGGAGTTGGGGCCTGTGGAGTCTAGACCTGTGGAGACGGGGCCTGTGGAGTCAGGGCCTTTGGAGTCGGGGGCCTGTGGAGTCGGGGGCCTGTGGAGTTGGGGCCTGTGGAGTCGGGACCTGTGGAGACGGGGCCTGTGGAGTCGGGGCCTGTGGAGATGGGGCCAGTGGAGTCAGGGCCTGTGGAGTCGGGACCTGTGGAGACGGGGCCTGAGGAGTCGTGGCCTGTGGAGTCAGGGCCTGTGGAGTCAGGGCCTGTGGAGTCAGGGCCTTTGGAGTCGGGGGCCTGTGGAGTTGGGGGCCTGTGGATTTGGGGCCTGTGGAGACGGGGCCTGTGGAGTCTGGGCCTGTGGAGACTGGGACTGTGAAGTCGGGTCCTGTGGAGATGAGGTTTTCGGAAATGGGGCATGCTCATAGGTCCTTAGCGTGCAGCCTGAATATGCCCAACCCGCAATATAAAGGACTGTCCAACCCAAAATGTTAATGTATTAACATGATAGCGGCAAGTGGTTAACTAAATACGAGACAATCTGTTTTACAGCTTCTATGGAGCTCTACTTTTCTGATACAAAGGTCCAAAACCTCTGAGTAAAATGAGAAATCCGGTGTACCTCCAGTCACCACCAGAGGGAGCCTTCTGCACTATGTAAAATGTCTGACTCGTATACAGAATGTTCCCTCTAGTGGTGACCGCAGGGAGCAGGATTTTACCAATTATTGCTGCTGTCCAGCAGAGGGTTTGGATCTGTGTATCAGGCGAGATAAAACTTTATAAATCCATAGAGAAGCATTTTTTTATCCTGTATATATCTAGGCTGACTACGAGATTGTGATATGTTTTACCCGTCAGTATAAATCTTAGAAATAATTGTACTGGGAAGAGATGAGGTCGGTATTTAACCCATTAACTCCGTGAAGGATTGTGAGGGCGGTCATCCTGTGAGGCGGCAGCCGTCCTCGTGTAAATGTCAGACCCTGTTAGTCATGGAAAGACCGGGATGAGTAAAATGGGAAGGGGAAGATGGAGGAGGCTGGGAGCTGCGGAAACAAGAGGAGCCTGTACAAGTGACCGGCAAAGCGCCCCCTGCAGGAATGTCCGGGACAGACAACAGCCCTGAATATCCCACTACGGACCGCCAAATACTGCAATACTGATCTCAGTGCCTAATACCAACCACACAGAGCACTATAACCCCCAACAGAACCCGAACCCTGGACATTTCTGATGTACTGTATAGAATAGCACTACAACCACCAACAGGACCCGAACCCTGGAGTCCTGGACATTTCTGATGTACTGTATAGAAGAGCACTACAACCACCAACAGGACCCGAACCCTGGACATTTCTGATATACTGTATAGAAGAGCACTACAACCCCTAACAGGACCCGAACACTGGACATTTCTGATATACTGCATAGAAAGAGCACTACAACCCCTAACAGGACCCGAACACTGGACATTTCTGATATACTGTATAGAAAAGCACTACAACCCCGAACAGGACCCGAACACTGGACATTTCTAATATACTGTATAGTAAAGCACTACAACCCCCAACAGGACCTGAACACTGGACATTTCTGATATACTGAAAAGAAAGAGCACTACAACCACCAACAGGACCCGAACACTGGACATTTCAAATATACTGTATAGAAAAAGTACTACAACCCCCAACAGGACCCGAACCCTGGATATTTTTGATATACTGTATAGAAAAGCATTACAACCCCCAACAGGACCCGAACCCTGGACATTTCTGATATACTGTATAGAAAGAGCACTACAACCCCCAACAGGACCCGAACACTGGACAATTCTGATATACTGCATAGAAAAGCACTACAACCACCAACAGGACCCGAACATTGGAAATTTCTTATATTATGTATAGAAGAGCACTACAACCCCCAACAGGACCTGAACACTGGACATTTCTGATTTACTCTATAGAAGAGCACTACAACCACCAACAGGACCCGAACACTGGACATTTCTGATATACTGTTTAGAAGAGCACTACAACCACCAACAGAACCCGAACACTGGACATTTCTGATATACTGTATAGAAGAGTACTACAACCACAAACAGGACCCGAACACTGGACATTTCTGATATACTGTATAGAAAGAGCACTACAACCACCAACAGGAACCGAATCCTGGACATTTCTGATATACTGTATAGAAAACCACTACAACCACCAACAGAACCCGAACACTGGACATTTCTGATATACTGTATAGAAGAGCACTACAAGACTCAACAGGACCTGAACCCTGGATATTTTTGATATACTGTATAGAAAGAGCACTACAACCCCTAACAGGACCCGAACACTGGACATTTCTGATATACTGCATAGAAAAGCACTACAACCACCAACAGGACCCGAACATTGGAAATTTCTTATATTCTGTATAGAAGAGCACTACAACCACCAACAGGACCCGAACACTGGACATTTCTGATATACTGTTTAGAAGAGCACTACAACCACCAACAGAACCCGAACACTGGACATTTCTGATATACTGTATAGAAGAGCACTACAACCACCAACAGGACCCGGACACTGAACATTTCTGATATACTGTATAGAAGAGTACTACAACCACAAACAGGAACCGAATCCTGGACATTTCTGATATACTGTATAGAAGAGCACTACAACCACCAACAGGACCCGAACACTGAACATATCTGATATACTGTATAGAAGAGCACTACAACCACAAACAGGACCCGAACATTGGAAATTTCTTATATTCTGTATAGAAGAGCACTACAATTACCAACAGAACCCGGACACTGGACATTTTTGATTTACTGTATAGAAAAGCACTACAACCACCAACAGGACCCGAACCCTGGACATTTCTGATATACTGTATAGAAAAGCACTACAACCACCAACAGGACCCGAACACTAGACATTTCTGATATACTGTATAGAAAGAGCACTACAACCACCAACAGGACCCGAACACTAGACATTTCTGATATACTGTATAGAAAAGCACTACAACCCCCAACAGGACCCAAACACTGGACATTTCTGATATACTGTATAGAAAAGCACTACAACCACCAACAGGACCCGAACACTAGACATTTCTGATATACTGTATAGAAAAGCACTACAACCCCCAACAGGACCATAACACAACCCTGTAATACTGTAGACATAGACCACTACAACCCCCAACAGGATCGTAATGTAATTCTCTTATACTGGGGACCACGGGGAAGACTATGCTCCTTACGGAGACCTGACAGACCAGTCTGGCTGCCAGTGAGGGGTCTTATAGCTGCTATGCCCCTCTGGAAATTGTTCAAATTGTCCCTCCGGGGAGGAAGGAGACAAACTCTAGCGCCACCTATTGGAAGTAGCAATCCTGAAAGTCAAAAGTAGCTTTTTAAACAAGCCTTTTCATATGACTTAGGATTTAATGCCAGATCAGAATCCCAATTTGCAGACACGGTGTTTCGGGGTGATTGCAAAGTGTGAGATCTGATCTGGCTTGTGAGAAGCTATGTGAGGACTACGGGGAAGACTATTCGCCTTACGGAGACCTGACAAATCACCCCGAAACACCGTGTCTGCAAATTGGGATTCTGATCTGGCAATAAATCCTAAGGCCCGCTTTACACGCTGCGATATCGGTACCGATATCGCTTGCGAGCGTACCCACCCTCATCGTTTGTGCGTCATGGGCAAATTGCTGCCCGTGGCACACAAAATCGCGCAGAACCCGTCACACTGATTTACCTGCCTAGCGACGTCGCTGTGACCGGCGAATTGCCTCCTTTCTAAGGAGGCGGTTCGTTCGGCGTCACAGCGACGTCACTAAGCGGCCGCCCAATAGAAGCGGAGGGGCGAATATGAGCGGGATGAACATCCCGCCCACCTCCTTCCTTCCTCATTGTGGGCAGCCGCAGGTAAGTTGAGGTTCCTCGCTCCTGCGGGGTCACACGTAGCGATGTGTGCTGCCGCAGGAACGACGAACTACATCGTACACGCAGCAGCAACGATAATTGGGAATAGGGGGGGATGTCACCGATTAGCGATTTTGAACGATTCAAAATCGCTCATAGGTGTCACACCCAACGACATCGCTAACGCGGCCGGATGTGCGTCACCAAGTCCGTGACCCCAACGAGATCGCTGTAGCAATATCGTAGCGTGTAAAGCCCCCCTAATGCGGGTGTCACATGGTACGATATATCGGGTGATATGTCGTCGGGGTGAACGTTGCTCGTTGACACGTCGCTCATTTTCAAAATGTTGTTCCTCCTTCTGTGCACCGGTTGTTCGTCGTTCCCGAGGCAGCACACATCGCTACGTGTGACACCCCGGGAACGACGAACAACAGCTTACCTGCGTCCCGCCGGCAATGCGGAAGGAAGGAGGTGGGCGGGATGTTATGTCCCGCTCATCTCCGGCCCTCCGCTTCTATTGGGTGGCCGCTGTGTGACGTCGCTGCCAGGTCCTGTGTGGAGCAGATGCAGCACAGCTCCGTACACCGCATAGTGGCCGTTCTCGGGTATTGCAGCTCAGCTCCCATTTACTTCAATGTACCGGAGAACGGCCACTACACAATGTGTGGAGAGATGATCATCAGGGTCCGTACATGGTGCCCATCCAGCGGGAGCCGTCAGACCCCCTCTTTGGATGGCTCACCAATATCATAATCCTTGATATAAGGAAACAAGAATTTCCTCCTTGTATATAGTGCGGGGTCACCTCATAGGGTCACAAGCGGCTGACATTGAGAAACTGCTGATTGTCCTTAAAGGAATTGTCCACCTTTTTGAATTTTTTTCTTTCATAAAATGCTTGTACAAATCCGTTTTCAATTGGGTTTCATTAACAATTTGGCCCCTAGTGTCCTGCACTTTGAACTTTGATGTGATGTGTCGTTAAAAATCAGCCGAGAGGAGTTCAGAAACCCCCCCCCCATAGGACACAAACTCCCTGTTACACTGTGAGAACGAGCTCACTGATGGTTTCTCAGTTAACTCATTCTGCAGCTAGCAATGGACTGCGCAACACAGAAGGCAAATGGTGAATTTTTTTTTAATGAAACCCAATTGCAAAACAATTTTTAACCCCTATTACATGAAAAAAAAAAATGTTCCCAAAGGTTGACATCCCCTTTAAGCTTTGGCTCGGGTCTACACTTGGCATCTACCCTGGGAGCTGCTCTTCATAATTCTCTCAATGTCCAGAAAAGAGAGTTGTCACATGGCCGTAAGTATGAAAATCACATATGAGTTGAGTGGCAATGTGATGATGCTGGAACCAGCAAGCAGAGCTGAATCCTGACAGTGAGTATATTACACGTTGTTAGGATTGGGCTACAGAGCTTAATTTTATCATTAAAGGACTTGTCCAGATTTGTGGTGAAAGTCTGCAGTTACTCTAGGTGACTGCAGTCTTTTAAATTCTCACAGTACACATTGCACACTGTCAGGATTCTCCCATGCCAGCAGTAAGAGCACAAGTATGCGATTTTTATACTTCTGGACACATTCCAACTAAACATGTCCAGCCTCATTTTCATTGAGCGAGGCCACACGTCTAGTCGGCATGTGACTGCAGGTATGTAAATCGCATCCTCGCAGTTTCACGACCTTGCACTCTCACCACCAGCACCAGAAAATCCTGACAGTGTGCAGTGTACACACCGTGAGGATTCAGAAGTCTGCAGGCACATAATGAAAAACGTGGACAACCCCTTTAATGCTCCTCCTAACATAAATAAATACATAGTAGACCTTAATTTGTGAGATGCCACAACAATTTATTAACACATCTATGTATCATGTAATCTTACAAGTTACGGATTGTTACCTGTGTACAGGATCAGAACCAATAACAGCACAAGAATACATCACCAGAATCACCAGCAGTACAAAAACACAGAATCACAAAACTCATCAGTACAGAAATACATCAGTAGAATCCTCATCAGTACAGAAACACATCATCCCAACCCTCATCAGTACAGACACACAGCATCACAACCCTCATCAGTACAGAAATACAGTATCGTAACCCTCATAAGTACAGAAATACAGTATCACAACCCTCATCAGTACAGAAATACAGCATCACAACCCTCATCACTACAGACACACAGCATCGCAACCCTCATCAGTAGAGACACAGCATCACAACTCTCATCAGTACAGACACACAGCATCACAACCCTCATCAGTACAGAAACACAGCATCACAACCCTCATCAGTACAGACACACAGCATCACAACCCTCATCAGTACAGACACACAGCATCACAACCCTCATCAGTACAGAAATACAACATCACAACCCTCATCAGTACAGAAACACAGCATCACAATACTCATAAGTACAAAACTACAGCTTCAGAACCCTCATGAGTACAGACACACAGCATCACAACCCTCATCAGTACAGACACACAGCATCACAACCCTCATCAGTACAGAAATACAGTATCGCAACCCTCATCAGTACAGAAATACAGTATCGCAACCCTCATCAGTACAGAAACACAGCATCACAACCCTCATCAGTACAGACACACAGCATCACAACCCTCATCAGTATAGAAATACAGCATCACAACCCTCATCAATACAGAAATACAACATCACAACCCTCATCAGTACAGAAACACAGCATCACAACCCTCATCAGTACAGACACACAGCATCACAACCCTCATCAGTATAGAAATACAGCATCACAACCCTCATCAATACAGAAATACAACATCACAACTGTCATCAGTACAGAAACACAGCATCACATTCACAACCCTCATCAGTATAAAAATACAGCTTCACAACGCTTATCAGTTCAGAAATACAGCATCACAACCGTCATTCCTACAGAAATAAAGCATCACAACCCTCATCAGTACAGAAATAGCATCACAACACTCATCAGTACAGAAACACAGCATCACAACCCTCATCAGTATAAAATACAGCTTCACAACCCTCATCAGTTCAGGAATAAAGCATCACAACCATCATGCATGCAGAAATAAAGCATCACAACCCTCATCAGTACTGACACAACACTAATCCGTATAGAAATACATCACTAGAACCACCAGCAGTACAGAAATACAGCACCAGGACCACTAGCAGTTTAGAAATACATCATCAGAACCACCAGCAATACAGATATTCATCATCAGAACTATTATCAGTACAGAAATTTACCAGAACAATCAGCAGTACAGAAATTCATTACAAAAACAACCAACAGCATAGAAATACATCACTAGAACCCCATCAGTACAGAAACACAGCATCAAAACCCTCATTAGTACAAGAATACATCACCAGAACCACCCTCAGTACATGGTACGTCAATTGTAATGTCAGGTCAGACACATAAATTTGTATTGCATGAACCTACAACTTCCAGTATGTCCTTAAGAATGGTAAAGAAATAATGGGAGTTATCAGTCATCATCAGACTGCAGACCATACAGGAACCACAGCACTGTTGAAAATTTCTTCAGGATCATATATAAACATTCACACCTAGGTACGTTATAGATCACATTGTCTCTGATCGGAGTCTTCTCTTTCTTTTCTTCATCTTGTCCAGACACCATGATGATATTTCACATCCACAGCTCGTCTCTGCAGACTTCCATCTTCTCCGCTCTTTTGCAGCACATCCCGACATGATACCCTTAAAAATAGCAGTGATTATAATGCTCCTGAATAAAAATGTCTGCACTGCTCTGTGCCCCTGAATAAATAATGGCCCCTCACTGTGTTCTCTGCACAAAATGTGATGCACACTGTCCCTCTAATGGTACATGGCCTGCACACTGCCATCTCCTTTCCATACCGAGCCCCATACTTACACTGTCCTCTACACTGTGTCCCTCTTATATTGCCCACTAAGTACTCTGTGCCCTTTCATCACACTCCCCCTCCTCGATATACTGTCCCCTCCGGCTGTGGCCTCACACTATCCCCACATGCTGTCTCCTTCATTCTGCCTTCCCCCTCACCAGTCTTTATTCTATGCCCCCTCACAATTTTCTCATCCCATACTTTCTCCCCACTACCTCTGCTCTCATCCCCCGTTCAGTCCGTGTACTGTCAGCATACATTCCCCCTCACTCCCCATAATGTGACCTCAAATTTACCCACTCGCTGCCCATATTGTGTTCTCAAATTTCTTCCCTCCCCGCTCCGCATACTGTGTTTACGCTCATCCCGCCTCTTCGTTTCCCCTACAGTGTCCTCAAATTTTTTCTCTCCTTCCTCCTCATACTATGTTTGCACCCATGCAACCCCCTTGCTCTCCATACTGTATCCTCAAATGTTCCCCCTCGCTCCCCATATTGTGTCTTCAAATTTCTCCCCCCTTCGCTCCAGATACTGTGCCCTCAAAATCCCCCCTCACTCCCCATACTGTGTCCTCAAATTCCCCCCTCACTCCCCATATTTTGCCTACAAATTTCTTTCTTCCATTTACTCCCTATACTGTGTCTGTATATTTTTCCCTTTTGCTCCCCATACTGTGTCTGTATACAAACCCCGCACCCTCTTTCCCCATACTGGGTACTCAAATTGCTCCCCTCCTTGCTCCCCACACTGTGTCTGCACCCTTCTTGTCCCCTTGCTCTCCCTACTGTCTCCTCAAATTTCTAACCCCTTACTCCCCATACTGTGTGCTCAAATTTTCCCCATTCGCTCCCCATACTGTGTCCTCAAATTTCTCCTTCACTCTCCATATTGTGTCCACAAATTTTTCCCTTCCATTTGCTCACCATACTGTGTCCTCAAATTTCCCCTTCACTCTCCATATTGTGTCCACAAATTTTTCCCTTCCATTTGCTCACCATACTGTGTCTATATATTTTCCCTCTTTGCTTCCCATACTGTGTCCGTATACAATCCCCACACTTTCCCCATACTGGGTACTCAAATTCCCCCCTCCTTGCTCCCTACACTGTGTCTGCACCCTTCCCGCCCCCTTGCTCCCCGTAATGTGTCCTCAAATTTCCTTCATTCGCTCCCCATACTGTGTCCTCAAATTTCCCCTTCACTCTCCATATTGTGTCCACAAATTTTTCCCTTCCATTTGCTCACCATACTGTGTCTATATATTTTCCCTCTTTGCTTCCCATACTGTGTCCGTATACAATCCCCACACTTTCCCCATACTGGGTACTCAAATTCCCCCCTCCTTGCTCCCTACACTGTGTCTGCACCCTTCCCGCCCCCTTGCTCCCTGTAATGTGTCCTCTAATTTTCCCCATTCGCTCCCCATACTGTGCCCTCAAATTTCCCTTATTCGCTTCCAAGACTCTGACCTCAAATTCCCTCCTCGCTCCCTATACTGTATCCTCAAATTCCCCCCCTCACTCCCCATATTGTGTCCTCAAATTCCTCCCTTCCTTTTGCTCCCCATACTGTGTCTGCATGTATTCCCCTTTTGCTTCCCATACTGTGTACTGTGCCGTCGGTCAGCGCTTGAACTGTACTGGTGCCTGAAAGACTTGAGTACAATTGATTACTGGAGCTGTCGCACTGCATTTTCTCTGAGTTGGCTGTCAGGCTGACAGCCAGCTCAAAGAATGACTGACTCGCACTGTGGGAAGAAGCAAATTGTAGCCACCGGGGAGACACCTAAGACCTCCACATGAGGTGATCCAACGGCGCCCCCTGCCAGCTGTGCCCAGGGCAAATATACTACCTCCCCCCCAGATACGCCACTTTAGACATCCTCTATATCTCGAAGAAGGGCGTTCACCACCAATATAGATGAGGATTCTTTACTGTAAGAGCAGTGAAATTATACATCATTCAACATCATGGTGGCCTGCACATTCTAAACGCAAAACATTCCTCTTTTCTGTGGTTGGTTACTTATTTTTTGACTCAAAGGTAGTACTGCAAGCGGCATGCTATCCCTTTAAAGCCTTAGGCCCGATTTATCAACTTTTTTCATAACCACTTTTTTAGGTATCATAGCTTTGGTGGTGTACGCTGTGCCAAATTCTGCTTCATAACTTTTGCGGAAGATCAAAAATGCTCTTTTTTTCCCCTTTGGACCTTTTTTTGCCACCTTCCAGAGCAAAAATCCACACAATATGCAAAATAACACAAAAATTCAGCCAAAATAAATGGCCTAAAAAAAAATCACTCGGGGGTTGGTTTAGAAGTATCTGGAGTATAATTGTGCCAAAATTGTGCAACTTTTTACAAAGTTGAACTAAGGTAAATCAGTCGGAAACAGGGTAACACATACAGACTAGACTTTAGAAAAGTCCCAAATTAAAAGAAGAGGAGCCAATGAAAAAGCAGGCGAAACAGACCAAAAACTGGACCAAAAAAAGGCACAAATGTAATAATGAATGGTGAGCTGACCATGAAAGTCTGGTGTTCAAGAGGATCTGCCATCATCTCTGACATATTGTTTTGAAATAACAGTTTTGGGGTAACTTTTCTTATGACTCTACCTTGTGCCATTCCTCTGATATTCCTCCTGGCAATGTATAATTAGGTGATAACATTTGCTTTGTCAAAGGGGCATGTCCCAAGCAGTGATTGGCCAGTGTCGAAGTATTTAAAGACACCCACCCCTCGATTGGTCAAGGCTATCATACATTTCCTAGAGGAACAATGCCAAAAAAATGCTCCAAAATGAGTACAATGATTTACTAAAACAGAAAGAGCAGGACCTCGGATGGTTCCCTAGTTTCTAAAAACTGGGGTTGCTCCAAAAAACGTTTTACAGAGGAGAGAGTCAAATGTTTGGAAAGTCTATGAGTATTGGATTAATGTGAGCGTTGACCACAGCGTCCAAAGGTCCCTTGTATGAAGAGGAACCGGCCTGGTAGGAAGGAGACACATTATGTGGACAACCCCCTTAGGGAGGTTTCTGAGATGTTGACACTTTGGCCAAGTCTGTCCTCATTAGTGGCAAACGAGAGACAATGTGAAAAATTTGGGGTACGTTTGACTTGACATCCTAGACACCTTCCCTTGGATAATGTTGGTGGAACCGTTAGACGTGAGTATTGAATATTAGGACTTATGGAGATCTGGTGGAACTATCGAGAAGATCATTGAAGAGACCAAATCAAACCCAACCTTCCGGCTGGAGCACAAATAGTCATCATGAAGCTTTATCTTACTATGGACCTAACTTACTGGAAAAGACAAGTAGCCAGAAATGTGGAGGATCACGGCAATCAAAAAAATCACGAACGCTCAATTAAGAAGCTTCTATAAAGAGGACCTCTCACCAGGTCAAACGTAAAAACTAACAACCTAGTTCTCTTCCTCTTCGAAAAGGCTATTTGCCCACCTGGGGAGCATTGGCTGGCCTATAAGTCTCACATTTGGTTCTCTCCTCATAGGTAAGCATTACCCTCAGATTTCCATCACAGGCTTCTAACCCAGCCCCCAGCCAGTTTAGTATACTTAACTCCTAAAGAGAGATGGTCAAATGTTTGGAAAGTCTATGAGTATTGGATTAATGTGAGTGTTGACAATAGTGTCAAAAGGTCCCTAGTACGAGAAGGAATCGGCCTGGTAGAAAGGAGACGCATTATGTGGACAACCCCCTTTGGGAGGTTTCTGAGATGTTGACACTTTGGACAAGTTCTGTCCTCATTAGAAGCAACGAGAGACAATGTGAAATATTTGGGGTCCATCTGACTTGACATCCAAGACACCTTTCCTTGGATAATGAGGGTGGCACCATTAGACGTGAGTATTGAATATTAGGACTTATGGAGATTTGGGGTATCCGGGGAACAGTCATCTAGAAGATCATTGAAGAAACCAAACCAAACCCAACCTTCCGGCTGGAGCACAAATAGTCATCATGAAGCTTTATCTTACTGTGGACCCAACTTACTGGAAAAGACAAGTAACCAGAAATGTGGTGGATCACGTCAATCACAAAAATCAGAAATGCTCAATTAAGAAGCTTCTATAAATAGGACCTCTCAGGAGGTCAAAAGTAAAAACTAACAACCTAGTTCTCTACCTCTTCGAAGAGGTTATTTCCCACCTGGGGAGCACTGCCTGGCCTATAAGTCTCACATTTGGTTCTCTCCTCATAGGTAAGCGTTACCCTTAGATTTCCATCACAGGCATCTCACCCAGCCAACCAGTTGATGGGCAAGAATCCCGAAACAGCTATCTGTAAATGCAGGCCTTTATTTTTTTTGAGAAGATTATAGTTTGGATTTATATGCTAAGTCATGTGTCAAGGATCTTCAAAAGGTCATCATTGACTTCTAAGATTACTAACTCCAATAGGTAGCACTAGATAGCCCATCCTTTTCCTCTTTGAACTTGGACGGCTCCTCAAAGAGAAACTTTAAATCTCGAAGATACAGAGTAGACATTCTGCTGCAAGTTCTCCTGGAATGACAGTTACACTTTAAACTTGCAGCAGAATATTTGTGCCTCTAGCTCCTCCCCTCTCCATAGAACTTTATAGGAACCGATTGTCATCTCTTGTCTCAATAATATGAAAATCTGTTTTCACTGAAGGCTGATTTTACCCATGAATTGATAGTGAAAGATCAGTCCTGTGACACACGGACTGTCATGGCGGCATCAGACGCTGTTCATATTGCAGATTCTGACACTCTGCCAGTTAGTTTCTCTCGTGTATCTGATCTAGACAGGCAGGGGTGTGGGTATAGGATCAGGGCTGGACATGAACAGGGCCAGGAAGGAGACTCAGACATTCCCACCATTAAGGGTATCTCTGAGAATAGGGATAGCACAGTGCCCCTAGCCTGAAGGACAGCTTAGGAGGCTGGGTTTCCCGCTATCCCCATAGTTCCCCGTGACATCCTGGTGATATTGAGACCCCCACCAAACTGGAGAATAGGGTGTTCTCTATATAAATGGAGCATGTTCGACCACTCTTATGCGTAGTGAATGCAGCAGTGGTCGACACATGCTCACTACTGCTGACTGCAGACAGGGAATTTTGAGACCCCACATCATCAACAATAGATGATATATGTCTATGAGACATCACCTTTAAAAGAACCTAAACCTATACTTTATATCCTTCTCTTAAATCATCCAGAAATAAGTATTATCACTCTTTTCATCTTTGTGCACTATCGCCTTGGATTGACTCGGCATTGGCCAAGATGTAGAGCCAATCCCTTTCGGGTGTGGTGGACCTTTCATGAAAACATTGCTTGAATTCTCTAGGCAGAAATGTTTGAAGAATTCCAAATGTGTTAGAGGAGGCAGGATAAAGCGGGTGGGAATGGACGTTCTGTAAGAAGGTCAAAAATGAAAAATAATAACACTTCTAGTTCCAGAGTCAATATTTACTTCCATGACCCGGGCGTTGGTTGTCACATCCGCCAAGGGCGCTGGCCGACACATTTAAGGTTACCTCACTGAACAAGGGATAGTGGAATAATTTTTATTTCCTCTCTCTAGCTATCCTCTTCATCTTTTAGGCCAAACCTTCCATTGATCACATTGGAAAGCAAGTCTTAGGTCAAGGGTTGACATCAGAACGGGCAAACCTGGTTAGATTCTTGGTTCGTTGGGCTTGAGAGGGCCATATTAATATAGGTAAAAGTATTCTACATTGTTATGCCAAGAGTGTTATAGACTCAACCCACTATGATTCTGTTTTCCCCATCAGAGACCTCAAAACCTCTGCAGTGAGCCCTCACTAGGACGGAAGAACATAGCCCCGCAATGCAGAATAATGTAATATCAAGACCTATCACCATTAGCTAAAAGCAGATTGTGGAAGTAAAAAGGGAATGGCACTTCCTTAGCGTTGGCCATCAATATCTGATTAATGGCCAATATCTGATTAATTTGTACCTCCAGGATCAGCAGGAACATTGAGGAACCTTATGGTTCGCACACATTGTCAATAACTCTTGACCGAATGTTCGGTTGGTTGATTTTTTGGCTGAGCTTACATTCGATAGTTCCTGTGTAGACAAAATGGTCAGTCATGTTGAAATCTATCTTTGGGTGGAACAGAAGTAAGAAAACACCAAATGTATGAGTTGTTGAAGGAGGCACCTCAGGGGTTGGACCTTCACTGATTGGACATTCATGAGTTATGTAAGTGGAAAAGTTTCATATACATCTCTAAAAGAGGGGACTAGGACAACATGACCCTAAGGTCAGA
This sequence comes from Anomaloglossus baeobatrachus, assembly GCF_048569485.1. NCBI lineage: Eukaryota > Metazoa > Chordata > Amphibia > Anura > Aromobatidae > Anomaloglossus > Anomaloglossus baeobatrachus. The sequence goes on along the minus strand of NC_134363.1, from coordinate 27,985,901 downwards.
TCTCTTCCCTGTTTGGCAAGGTTGATGAGTCTTTCAGGAGCTAAAACTTAAGGCCCTCATGGATATTAGATGCTGATCGCTCACCGGATAGCCATCTAGGCTGTCTGTCCCATAAAGAAGAGCGTTGTGTTCTCTACAAGAAAGTTGCCAACAGACATCTTAACTCTGTAAGGACAACGCAATCATCAGTCTGAAATCAGACATGACTGATCAAGATCTCCTCGACAATCATTTGGACAATGCCCCATACACATTAGAGTGTTGTCCATACCCACCGATATCAGCGGGCATGGCCGACATTTATCTAATATATATGGGAGGATTTAGACAAGTCCTCCACAAAAGTTGTGAGATTGCTGAACTCTGTGGTTGGGCGAGAAGCAATACACCCTCACACACATGAGATCTGATATGGGCACCTCAAGATTCGGATCTCCATCAATTGAACATTGATGACTTATGTAAGTGAAGGAGCTTCTCATACTTCTATAGTGGAGGAGATAGGATGACATCACTTTTGATTCAGGTCTCATGTTTGGAAAAGTTGTTTAGCCTTTTGAAAGAATGGACAAGTCCACACCACAAATTATGAGATTGGGAAAGATGCAAAACATTTCAATGCAAGTAACATTCTGAAAAGGCCATCTCAATGGTTAGACCTTTACCGATTGACCATTGATGAGCTATATAAGTGGAGAAGCTTCTCAAACTTCTCAATGATGATACCTGTTGATGAGTGTGAGGCAATAAACCCCCATAAACAGGAGCACCAAGTGAACAGTCCACCACCGATTAAACTTTGATGACCCATATAAGTAGAGGAGCTTCTCATACATATATACAACATTGCCGAACAAGGGAGAGATTTAATCCAAGGGTTTTGTCATCCTGGTGGAGTAGGATGACAAAACCCTTGGATCAAATCTCTTCCCTGTTCGAAAGTGTTGTAGAGTCTGTTGACAAAAACAAATTATGAGATTGGGGCTCATTTCAGCCAAGGACCTCATGGTTCTCGAAGACTATTTCTATGACCCATACACAGGACAATGGAGACCACATCAGTTTATGACTTCCGTATTCTCTACGATGATTTTCACCTGATGATCAGAACTTGTCTAAAGTTTTTCTTGCCACCATTTCCTTGTGGCAGACACCTTCTCATAGAATATTTATGATACAGACATAAAGCTCTAACAAAATGACACAAGCGAAAAATATAATTGACTGCCCGGCCTGGATATATGTGAGATTAATATTTCATAGATCGGATACTCTTTAAATATGGATAGATAATGTGTCTGCATCGGATCCTCATCAGATACATAGATCCATATTTAATAACGAGGAGATAAAGTGGGTTCGTTCCGGAAGAAATTCCTTTAGTCACATTCCTCTCAAGTGAAACAACACCAGGCTCCCATCGAGTCGCCCACTGTGACATTCACGAATTTCACAATATATGGCTCCGTGTTTTCTGCTTTTACTGCTCACACCCATTTGCGGTGGTGATGATGGGGTTTAATGTCTTTGAAAAACTCAGTTTTGGCATTTCATGAAAACCGAGGAGCCGTGACCTCGAAAATTTGGAAAGACATTTTGTGATTCATTAAAATTCCCCAGAATACTAGTAAAAGAAAAAAAAAGCTTTAAAGGAGCACTTCCGAGACGTCTGACCTTACACAAACAAGTCTTGAATGAGCATCTGTTCCTTCGGACCAAAACATTATCTGGATGTAGAAATTACTTTCTTGAGTGATGATTCTAAAGGTCACTAAAAGCAATCGTTCGGCCGGCAACTATCTCTCCCGATTCAACGGTACGAAAGGACAAGGCTCGGCCGGCAACTATCTTTCTTGACCCCACAATACATAGGGACATGGCTCGGCCGGCAAATATCTTTCCCAACTCAACAACATGAAAGGACACGGCTTAGCCGGCAACTATCTTACCTGACTCAATGATATGAAGGAACAGGGCTAGGAAGGCAACTATCTTTCACAAGTCAACGATATGAAGGGATACGGCTCAGCCGGCAACTATCTTTCCTGAGTCAACGATATGAAGGGACACAGCACGGCCGGCAACTGTCTTTCTCGACTCCATGGTACGAAAGAACAGGGCTCGGCCAGCAACTATCTTTCTCGACTCCACAATACATAGGTACACGGTTTAGCCGGCAACTATCTTTCTCGACTCGATGGTACAAAGGGACAGGGCTCAGTCGGCAACTATCGTTCCCGACTCAACGATATGAAGGGACACTGCTCAGCCGGCAACTATCTTTCTCGATTCCACGGGACGAAGGGACACGGCTCGACCTTCAACTATCTTTCCCGACTTAAAGATATGAAAGGACACGGCTCGGCCGTCAACTATGTTTCTCAACTCCACGATACATAGGAACACGGCTCAGCCGGCAACTATCTTTCCCGACTCAACGACACGAAGGGATACGGCTCGATCGAGTGCTTCTCTGATTTCTACAAGAGGCTCCTCTGGCTAGGATCCTTCTCTCCATTGACATCTTTAGTCAGATTTGGCATGAGTACCTTAAGGAGTAGCTAAACCTTTTATTTATTTAACTATTGATCACCCTGCAAATTGCAACTGCAAAGTTTTAATATTTCTAAATACACCATTACCTAATTTTTGTTCCTTTTCTCTCAAACCCCTTTCGAAAAGTGCTGTTTTATCTGCCTTGTCCATGCACATAGAGCAGCTGATTTGACCAACAGGTCTGGTAGATAGGTGGATGGAGTCATTTTGTGGTTTCGACAGTGCCCAGTCACAAAATTGTGGTCAACTGAGCTTATGTGGCTCAAGAAGGTGGACCATGCCAAGACGAAGGCCAGAGAGAACACAAAGTCTGCCTCATGGTAGTGAATGGGCCTGTAGGGAGCCTTGTCCAAATCCTGTTTTTCTGGGCCATTGACATGTGGTTCAAGCGTAATATGAACCTGGTCGTACTCATAATCTGTGGCGGATATAATCACTTTGTGGTTTCGACAGTGTCCGGGCACAAAGGTGTGGTCAACTGAGCTTCTGTGGCTCAAGAAGGTGGACTATGGGAAGACAAAGGTCAGAGAGAGCATGAAAAGTCTGCCTCATGGTAGTGAATAGACCTGTAGGGGGCTTTCTCTAAATCCTGTTTTTCTGGGCCATGGACATGTGGCTCAAACATAATATGAACCTGGTCTTACTCATAATCTGTGGCGGATGGAATCACTTTGTGGTTTTAACAGTGTCCGGTCACAAAAGTGTGGTCAACTGAGCTTTTGTGGCTCAAAGAGGTGGACAATGCCAAGACAAAAACCAGAGAGAGCACAAAACGTCTGCCTCAAGGTAGTGAATCGACCTGTAGAGGGCCTTGTCCAAATACTGTTTTCTGAGCCATTGACATGTGGTTCAAACGTAATATGTACCTGGTCTTACTCATAATCTGTGGGGATGGCATCATTTTGTGCTTTCAACAGAGTCCGTTCACAATAGTATGGTCAAATTAGCTTTTGTGGCTCAAAAAGGTGGACCGTGCCAAGACGAAGGCCAGAGAGAGCACAAAAAGTCTGCCTCAAGTAGTGAAAAGACTTCTAGGGGGGCCTTGTCCAAATCCTGTTTTTCTGGGCCATTGACATGTGGTTCAAACACAATGTGAACCTGGTCTTACTTATAATCTGTGGGAATGGAATCACTTTGTGCTTTCGACAGAGTCCGTTCGCAAACGTATGGTCAACTGAGCTTTTGTAGCTCAAGAAGATGGACAATACCAAGATGAAGGCCAAAGAGAGCACAAAAAGTCTACCTCATGGTAGTGAAAGGACTTCTAGGGGGGTCTTGTCCAAATCCTGTTTTTCTGGGCCATTGACATGTGGCTCAAACGTAATATGAACCTGGTCTTACTCGTAATCTGTGGAGGATGAAATCACTCTGTATTTTTGACAGTGTCCGGTCACAAAAGTGTGGCCAACTGAGCTTCTGTGGCTTTAAGAAGGTGGACCGTGCCAAGATAAAGGCCATGGAGAGCACAAAGTCTGCTTCATGGTAGTGAATGGGCCTTAGAGGGCCTTGTCCAAATCCTCTTTTTGTGGGTCATTAACGTGTCCCAAACGTAGTATGAACCTGGTCTTACTCATAATCTGTGGTGGATGGAATCACCTTGTGCTTTCGACAATGTCCGGTCACAAAAAGCTGGACCATGCCAAGACAAAGGCCAGAGAGAGCACAAAAAGTCTGCCTCATGGTAGTGAATGGGCCTTGTCCAAATCCTGTTTTTCTGGGCCATTTACATGTGGCTCAAACACAATGTGAACCTGGACTTACTCGTAATCTGTGGCGGATGGAATCACGTTGTGCTTTCGACAGTGTCCGGTCACAAAAAGGTGTACCATGCCAAGACGAAGGCCAGAGAGAGCACAAAAAGTCTGCCTCATTGTAGTGAACGGGCCTTGTCCAAATCCTGTTTTTCTGGGCCACTTACATGTGGCTCAAACGCAATGTGAACTTGGCCTTACTCGTAATCTGTGGTGTTATGTAGGAACGTGTGTTGGGAGCGGTGGATTGAGTCACATACAAGGTAAACAGGGTGAAATCAGTTCAAAACAAAAGGAAAGTCACTTTCTACTGTCCTAAATCAATACGACCAGGAGGCATGTACGCTATTAAAGCTCGTGGCCATGGCAGCAGACGTGGAGTCTAACCTCACCACAACCCTGCTCCCCCTGCCATAATGACCCCTGTCTGAACACATTACACCTACTGAGCTCTGCCAGGTGTAAAACGCTTCACATTTCCTGTACGATCCCCACCGAGATCAGACTTCTATCCCCAGATAATTACATAGAACGTGCTAAACTAATCTGTGTCTACATAGTAGGTGTTTTATAGAGGACGGAACTGCAAAAGCAGGTGGATTTTTATGTTATTTCTTAAGGGATATCGTACTAAAAACAAAAGACTAAATAATAATTTAAAAGAAATGCTTACAATTCATGAAAAATTATCAAGCTGTAAAAAAAATAGATAATATAAAATGAAAAGATGAAATATAAAAAGACATACAGAAATTTTAAACTAAATTCCTCGAAAATATAAAATACAAGAACAAAATGAAATTAAACTAAATTCCTCAAAAACATAAAAACAATAAATATAAAAAACAAAAAAATGAAACTAAATTAATCAGAATCATAAAATAGAAGAAAAAAATGAAATTAAACTAAATTCCTCAAAAACATAAAAAAATAAAATATAAAAAACAAATAAAATTAAACTAAATTAATCAGAAACATAAAATACAAGAAAAAAAATCAAATTAAACTAAATTCTTCAAAAACATAAAAAAAATAAATATAAAAAACAAAGAAATGAAACTAAATTAATCAGAATCATAAAATAGAAGAAAAAAAATGAAATTAAACTAAATTCCTCAAAAACATAAAAAAATGAAATATAAAAAACAAAGAAATTTAAACTAAATTAATCAGAAATATAAAATACAATAAAAAAATGAAATATAAAAAAACACAGAAATTTAAATTAAATTCTTCAAAAAATAAAATCTAGAAAAAAAATACAAAAAATTGAACTAAATTATTTGTAAACATAAAGTACAAGAAAAAATGAAATATAAAAAATACAGAAATTTGAACTAAATTAATCAAAAACATAAAGTACAAGGAAAAAATGAAATATTAAAAGTACAGAAATTTAAATTAAATTCCTTGAAAACATAAAATAGCAAATAAATATGAAATATATATAAAAGAAAAAATTAAATATATATATATATAAATACAGAAATTTAAACTAAATTAATTTAAAACATAAAATACAAGAAAAAAATGAAATATATAAAAAAAATCGTAAACTACATTCAACAAAAACAAAATACAAGAAAAAATGAAATATATATATAAAAAAGTACAGAAATTTAAACAAAATTCCTTGAAAACATAAAACACAAGAAAATGTTAAATGTATAAAAAAATATATATATTTCAATTTTCTTGTATTTTATGTTTTCCAGGAATTTAAATTTCTTTATTTTTTTTATATTTCATTTTTTCTTGTGTATTATGTTTTCAAGGAATTTAGTTTAAATTTCTATATTTTTTTGTATTTTATGTTTTTGATGAATTTAGTTTCAATTTCTAAATTTTTTTTGTATTTTATGCTTTTGATTAATTTAGTTTAAATTTCTGTATTTTTTATACACATTTCATTTTTCTTGTATTCTATGTTTGCAAGGAATTTAATTTAAATTCCTGTATGTTTGTTATATGTTTCATTTTTTTCTTGTATTTTATGTTTTTATTTAATTTATTTAAAATTTCTATTTTTTTTCTTTTTTTATGTTTTTGATTCATTTAGCTCAAATTCTGTGTGTGTGTGTGTGTGTGAGTATATATATATATATATATATATATATATATATACACACACATATACACATATATACTGTATATATATATATATATATATATATATATATACATATATATATATATATATATATATATATATATATATATATATAGAAATTTGAGCTAAATGAATCAAAAACATAAAATAAGAAAAAATAGAAATTACATATATATATGTTTGTATATGTGTGTGTATATATATATATATATATATATATATATATATATACATACACACACACACACACACACACACACACACACACACTGTGTATATGTATATATGCATGTATATATATATATCTATATATATATATATATATATATATATAGATATATATATATATACACACACACACAGAAATTTGAGCTAAATGAATGAAAAACATAAAAAAAGAAAAAATAGAAATTACATATATATGTTTGTATATGTGTGTGTGTGTGTGTGTGTATATATATATATATATATATATATATACATACACACACATACACATATATACTGTGTATATATATATATATATATGTATATATATATATATATATATATATATATATACACACACAGAAATTTGAGTTAAATTAATCAAAAACATGAAAAAATAAAAAATAGAAATTACATATATATATATGTTTGTATATGCCTGTGTGTATATATATATATATATACACATATATACTGTATATATATATATATCATATATACTGTATATATATATATATATATATATATATATATATATAAATTTGAGCTAAATTAATCAAAATAATTACAAAATTACATATATATATATAAAAAGCGCAAGCTGTAAAAAAAAGTCTAATCTACTTTTTTCAATAAAAATTCTAAAAAAAATTTCAGATGTCCCACATTGGAAAAGAAAGACATTGACAATATCTTCAGTGGAGTGAAGGAAATCTTCACAGGTTGTATTGGCTTAAGGATAATTACCTAAGCTAATTATAGGGGTCAAAGGTTAATATTGGGGGGGGGTCCGGGCCTATGAAAGGCCGGTCTGCAAATCAAAGAGAAAACAATTAGAAATCCTTTTTCCTGGAACAATCAATAAGTGAAGAACAATGCCTCGTCTCATAGCTGCTTGACCATTAGCCCCTCGTGCCCATAAAGTGTCACGTCCGTCATCCGTCATTATCAAACAAGTGACAACAACAAAGATTGGATTATTCTGCCTTTTTTTTTCCTTTACTGCTTATGTTTTTAAAATTGTGGATTCATAATAATTATAATATTGCATTCTAGTAAAAAAAAAAATTAAAATAAAAATTATAAATAAATATATATTTATATCTGTATATCAATATATATATCTATATATATATATATATATAGATATATATATATCTATATATATATATCTATATATATATATATATATATAGATATATATTATATATATAATAAAAATGAAAAAAATAAAATTTCCACCACCAGTCTGCAAGCATTTTAATTTCTCAATTCGGCTATGTTCACATGATCCTCTGCTGAAGGCCCATCCTCGTAGCAGGTGCTGCCGGCTATTTACAGTACGTGCTATAGTTTGGTCATGTGTAATTTTTTTCAGGTTTACTTGAGTTCTGCACAAGGCCTTAAAGGGGTTACCTGGTGAAAATAAGTTATCACCTCCCCTGAGGATTGGTCACATCGTATTGATCGGTGGGGTCCGGCCCAAAGTGCCTATACCGATCGGCAAAACGTAGAATTATTATCCCTGGCAGGGCTCTATTACAAAATTCTCGCACCGTTCTTGCTACCGGTGCGAGAGGTTCTATTACCCCCGTGTGAACAGAATGGTCATTTACCCAGCCAACAAGTCTTAATATCGGTGGACCACACAATTATTTAAGAGATTACCTGTGAGTAAAGCCTCCATACTCTTTAGATAGTTATCGGCCAAATGATGGTTCCACCAATCGTTTGGCTGTCAGATATCACTCCGGACTCTCCAATACACAAGAGCACTCGCTCTTCCAGGGGCTCCCATACACAGAAGTGCTGACTTTGCCGAGGACTCCCATATGCAGGACCACTCTCATTGCCGGGAACACCCATACACAGGAGCGCTCACTCTGCCAGGGGCTCCCGATCACACGAGCACTCGCTATGCCAGGGACTCCCAATCACATGAACACTCACTCTGCCAGGAACTCCTAATCACACAAACACTCACTCTGCCAGGGACTCCCGATCACAGGAGCGCTCGCTATGCCAGGGACTCCCAATCACAGGAGCGCTCGCTATGCCAGGGACTCCCAATCACAGGAGCGCTCGCTATGCTAGGGACTCCCAATCACAGGAGCGCTCGCTATGCCAGGGACTCCCGATCACAGGAGCGCTCGCTATGCCAGGGACTCCCGATCACACGAGCGCTCGCTATGCCAGGGACTCCCAATCACAGGAGCGCTCGCTATGCCAGGGACTCCCAATCACAGGAGCGCTCGCTATGCCAGGGACTCCCAATCACATGAACACTCACTCTGCCAGGGACTCCCGATCACAGGAGCGCTCGCTATGCCAGGGACTCCCAATCACAGGAGCACTCGCTATGCCAGGGACTCCCGATCACACGAACGCTCGCTATGCCAGGGACTCCCAATCACAGGAGCGCTCGCTATGCCAGGGACTCCCAATCACAGGAGCGCTCGCTATGCCAGGGACTCCCGATCACACGAGCGCTCGCTATGCCAGGGACTCCCGATCACACGAGCGCTCGCTATGCCAGGGACTCCCAATCACAGGAGCGCTCGATATGCCAGGGACTCCCAATCACAGGAGCGCTCGCTATGCCAGGGACTCCCAATCACAGGAGCACTCGCTATGCCAGGGACTCCCGATCACACTAACACTCACTCTGCCAGTGACTCCCGATCACACGAGCACTCGCTATGCCAGGGACTCCCAATCACAGGAGCACTCGCTATTCCAGGGACTCCCAATCACAGGATCGCTCGCTATGCCAGGGACTCCCAATCACATGAACACTCACTCTGCCAGGGACTCCCGATCACACGAGGGCTCACTCTCCCGGGGACTCCCATACACAGGGGTGCTCGCTCTGCTAGGGACTCCAATACACAGGAGCGCTCCCTCTGCCAGAGACTTCCATACACAGGAGCACTCGCTCTGCCAGGGACACCCAATGACAGGAGCACGGGCTCTGCTGGGGACTCCAATAAACAAGAATGCTCGCTCTGTCGGGGACTCTCAATCACTGCAGTGCTCACTCTGCAGGGGGCTCCCTACCCAAGACCATTTGCTCTGCCGGGGTCTCCCATACACAGGAGCGCTCGCTCTGCCGGGAACTCCCATACACAGGAGCGCTCCCCCTGCTAGGGAGTCTCTTACAGAGGAGCGCTAGCTCTGCTGGTGGCTCCTATACACAGGAGCACTCCCTCTGCTAGGGACTCCCATACACAGGAGTGCTCGTTCTGCTGAGGGCTCCCATACACAGGAGCGCTCCTCCTGCTAGGGACTCCCATACACAGGAGTGCTCGCTCTGCCGGGGTCTCCCATACACAGGAGCGCTTGCTCTGCCGGTGTCTCCCATACATAGGAGGACTCGCTCTGCTGGGGACTCCCAATCACAGTAGAACTCACTCTGCCGGGGTCTCTTATACAAAGCAGTGCCCGCTCTGCCGGGGTTTCTCATACACAGGTGTGCTCACTCTGCTGGTCACTGCCATACACAGGAGTGCTCGCTCGGCTGGGACTCCCATACACAGGAGCACACACTCTGATAGGGTCTCCCAGGCACAGGAGCGCTCACTCTCCTGGGGACTCCCATACACAGGAGTGCCCACTTTGCTGTGGACTCCCATACACAGGCGCATTCGCTCTGTCGGGGACTCCGAATCACAGGAGCACTCGCTCTTCCGGGGACTGCATTACACAAGAATGCTTACTCTGCCAGGGACTCTCAATCACAGGAGCGCTTGCTCTGCTGGGAGCTCTCATACACAGGAGCGTTTGCTTTGCCAGTGTCTCTTATACACAGGAAAGCTCACTCTGTAAGAGGCTCCAATACACAGGAGTGCTGGCTCTGATTGGGACTCCCATATACATGAGTGTTCGCTGTAGAGGGTGCTCCAATAGACATGAGTGCTTGCTCTCCCGGGGACTTCAATACATTCGTGCACTCACTCTGCCGATGGCTCTCATACACCGGAGTGTTCACTTTTCCGGTGGCTCCCATAGACAGTAGTGCTTTCTCTACTGGGGACTCCTGTACTCAGGTGTGTTTGCTCTGCTGGGGGCTTCCATATACAGGAACGGGAACATTCGATTTGCCCGCAGCTCCCATACAGAAGAGCGTTTGCTCTGCTGGGGGCTTCCATACACAACAATGCTCTTTCCGCCGGTGGCTCCCATACCCAGGAGCATTTGCTTAACTGGGGGGGGGGGGCTCCATATACAGGAACGCTTGTTCCCCGACACAGAAGCGCTGACTCTGCCTGTGGCTTACATACACAGGAGCGTTTGCTCTGCCAGGGGCTTCCATAAACATTAGACTGATGGCTGAGCCTGTTGATATTGGAGAGTTTGGCCAACGTTAGTCTAACATTTCAATATCAGTGGGTTGAACAATTATTACTAATAATGGTTCAACCCACTGATATTGAAATGTTTGTCCGACAGTCAAATGTGTTTGAAGGCCCCCTACAGATAATTGTTGGAGGAGATGACGTTCCATCATGGACGATTTTGACTGGTGATCCTTCTTTTCTCCAAGAGACAAGCCACCTCTTGGCAGAGCAAGCTCTCCTGTGAATGGGAAACTTGGGTGGAGTAGCCACTGACAGTTAGTCTGATGGCCAAACGATGGTTGCCGTCAACTATCATGCCCGACTGTCCCATATACAGGAGCACTCACTCTGCTGAATGCTACTCGGCCTTTTATGAAGGAGCAGACATTTCTGGCAGCTTATCTCATAGAGATTAGGGATGATCGAATACCTCAAATATTCGGCTTCGCGAATATCCAACGAATAGGTCACCGCTATATGAATATTTGATGCGCAATGTAAGTCTATGGGAAGCCCGAATAGTTCCGAATAGTTATTTGGGTTTCCCATAGACTTACATTGCGCATCGAATATTCGCGAATAGTCGAATAGCAGTGACCTATTCGGCAAATATTCGCGAAGCCGAATATTTGAGGTATTCGATCATCTCTAATAGAGATGGATCGAAAGTCCACATCTCCTTCGGCAATCATCTGTTTGGTGCCCAAATCGGGGGATTTGGCTAGATATTAGTGTAATCTGTATTGGGGCCTTCAAAAGATAAATGTTCATTGGAATAAACATTGGATAAAATTAGGAGGACCCACTAATTAGTAAAAAAGAGGTCAAGAGGTGACCCAACTGTCCGAACGTAGATGTCATGGGACAAGAGATTAGGCATCATGAGTTTCAACGTGGCAGTCTTTTGGTCTTAGGGGGGAGAAAGACCCCTCTGGCAGTGGCTTTAGCTTACTGAGGACATAGGCAAGGTCGGGTAGAAGTGGACGACAGCTAACTAGTGTCCATGGCTACGAGAATAGTAAAGGAGGAATGTGGTGCCTATTGAATGGACATCCTTGTAGTGAATAGTCCGAAAACCACTTGTGGTGGTGGATCTCTGTTTGGGTTAATAAAGGGGTATCCAAAATGGGGGACCTACAGGGTATACAGTGGATAAGAATGAATTTCCGAGTTCTGTCCTGTCCCCACTTCTCCCATTTTCTGAAATGTAGGAGTTAATGACCACCACTGCGAATGTCATGTTTGTCCCATCCTCTCTGCGGCTGGGATTTTTGGGCGGGCTTCCTTCTGAGTAATTTGGGAGTGATTCCGGCAGAATCTTCCAGTGCGGTGAATCACCTGCAAATCATTTTCACTAAATCCCCCATAATATTCCCGATTTCACATATTTCCATAACACTTGAGAGAACCTCATCCTCTAATGGCCGGTCGCGTCCCTGAGAGGAATTGTAAACGCTGCTTAACTAATTCTTCCCACAGACATTGTCTGCATCCACGAGTCAAAAACCACAAATGCTTTGCCCACAGGCCTAATCCACCATCTTGGAAATGTCATCAGGCCCTGCGGCGAAACAATCAAATTACAGCCAAAATCTTGTCAAAGCCAAGTTTTTAGGCCTCAATTCACAAACAAGTGACAGAAAAATGGAACACAAATACACCACAGACTAAAAAAACTTTTTATATTTTACTAATAGGCAACATCTGGCCACAAATAAAAAATACAGCAGAAAAAAACATCAGTAGAAAGTTGTTATTAAAGGTCAAAAACAGTACAGGCCTGTGTGAGTTGCCCATAGCAACCAATCAGAGCTCAGCTGTCATTTTCTAAACAGCTCTGATAAAATGAAACCTGTGCTGTGATTGGTCGTTATAGGCAACAATTACTTTTATTTTAGGCAGCTCATCACTAATTATGAGTACTGAGCACCCGAGCATGGTAGTGCCCGCTCATCACTAGTTACGAGTACAGAGCACCCGAGCATGGTAGTGCCCGCTCATCACTAGTTACCAGTACTGAGCACCCAAGCATGGTAGTGCCCGCTCATCACTAGTTACGAGTACAGAGCACCCGAGCATGGTAGTGCCCGCTCATCACTAGTTACCAGTACTGAGGACCCGAGCATGGTAGTGCCCACTCATCACTAGTTACCAGTACTGAGCACCCGAGCATGGTAGTGCCCTCTCATCACTAGTTACCAGTACTGAGCACCCGAGCATGGTAGTGCTCGCTCATCACTAGTTACCAGTACTGAGGACCCGAGCATGGTAGTGCCCGCTCATCACTAGTTACCAGTACTGAGCACCCGAGCATGGTAGTGCTCGCTCATCACTAGTTACCAGTACTGAGCACCCGAGCATGGTAGTGCCCACTCATCACTAGTTACCAGTACTGAGGACCCGAGCATGGTAGTGCCCGCTCATCACTAGTTACGAGTACAGAGCACCCGAGCATGGTAGTGCCCACTCATCACTAGTTACCAGTACTGAGGACCCGAGCATGGTAGTGCCCGCTCATCACTAGTAACGAGTACTGAGCACCCGAGCATGGTAGTGCCCGCTCATCACTACTTACGAGTACTGAGCACCCGAGCATGGTAGTGCCCACTCATCACAAGTTACAGGTACTGAGCACTCGAGCATGGTAGTGCCCGCTCATCACTAGTTACGAGTACAGAGCACCCGAGTATAGTAGTGCCCACTCATCACAAGTTACAGGTACTGAGCACTCGAGCATGGTAGTGCTCGCTCATCACTAGTTACCAGTACTGAGCACCTGAGCATGGTAGTGCCCGCTCATCACTAGTTACCAGTACTAAGCATCCGAGCATGGTAGTGCTCGCTCATCACTAGTTACCAGTACTGAGCACCCGAGCATGGTAGTGCCCGCTCATCACTAGTTACCAGTACTGAGCACCCGAGCATGGTAGTGCCCACTCATTACTAGTTACAAGTACTGAGCACCCGAGCATGGTAGTGCCCGCTCATCACTAGTTACCAGTACTGAGCACCTGAGCATGGTAGTGCCCGCTCATCACTAGTTACCAGTACTGAGCACCCGAGCATGGTAGTGCCCGCTCATCACTAGTTACAAGTACTGAGTACCCGAGCATGGTAGTGCTCACTCATCACTAGTTACCAGTACAGAGCACCTGAGCATGGTAGTGCCCGCTCATCACTAGTTACGAGTACTGAGCACCCGAGCATGGTAGTGCTCACTCATCACTAGTTACAGGTACTAAGCACCCGAGCATGGTAGTGCCCGCTCATCACTAGTTACAGGTACTAAGCACCCGAGCATGGTAGTGCTCACTCATCGCTAGTTACGAGTACTGAGCACCCGAGCATGGTAGTGCCCGCTCATCGCTAGTTACGAGTACTGAGCACCTGAGCATGGTAGTGCTCGCTCATCACTAGTTACCAGTAATGAGCACCTGAGTATGGTAGTGCTCGCTCATCACTAGTTACGAGTACTGAGCACCCGAGCATGGTAGTGCCCGCTCATCGCTAGTTACGAGTACTGAGCACCTGAGCATGGTAGTGCTCGCTCATCACTAGTTACCAGTATTGAGCACCTGAGCATGGTAGTGCCCGCTCATCACTAGTTACGAGTACTGAGCATCCGAGCATGGTAGTGCTCACTCATCACAAGTTACGAGTACCAAACACCTGAGCATGGTAGTGCCTGCTCATCACTAGCTACGAGTACTGAGCACCTGAGCATGGTAGTGCCCGCTCATCCCTAGTTACAAGTACTGAGCACCCGAGCATGGTAGTGCTCGCTCATCACTAGTTACAAGTACTGAGCACCTGAGCATGGTAGTGCCCGCTCATCCCTAGTTACAAGTACTGAGCACCCGAGCATGGTAGTGCTCGCTCATCACTAGTTACGAGTACTGAGCACCTGAGCATGGTAGTGCCCGCTCATCACTAGTTACAAGTACTGAGCACCTGAGCATGGTAGTGCTTGCTCATCACTAGGTACAAATACTGAGCACCCGAGCATGGTAGTGCTCGCTTATCACTAGTTACGAGTACAGAGCACCTGAGCATGGTAGTGCCCACTCATCACAAGTTACAGGTACTGAGCACCCGAGCATGGTAGTGCTCACTCATCACTAGTTACGAGTACTGAGCACCTGAGCATGGTAGTGCCCGCTCATCACTAGTTACCAGTACTGAGCACCCGAGCATGGTAGTGCCCGCTCATCACTAGTTACAAGTACCGAACACCCGAGCATGGTAATGCCCGCTCATCACTAGTTACAAGTACCGAACACCCGAGCATGGTAGTGCCCACTCATCACTAGTTACCAGTACTGAGCACCCGAGCATGGTAGTGCCCGCTCATCACTAGTTACCAGTACCGAGCACCCGAGCATGGTAGTGCCCACTCATCACTAGTTACGAGTACTGAACACCCGAGCATGGTAGTGCCCGCTCATCACTAGTTACCAGTACTGAACACCCGAGCATGGTAGTGCCCGCTCATCACTAGTTACGAGTACTGAACACCCGAGCATGGTAGTGCCCGCTCATCACTAGTATACACTCCAAGTTGATTGTTGATTGAAGGGTGAATGTGAACCATTTTACTGGAGAAAATAACTTTGAAACGGAGGGGAAGAGGAAAAAAAGAGAAAAGCAAGTCACCAAGAGCGTAAATAACATAGAGGGAAAATGCGGGTGATCCGGGGCCCGTAGAGAATAGGGGCCCAGTTTAATTATCTACTAGGACCCTCTTATCCAGACGAACCACATTGTTGGCAAATAAGGGGCTAAGAAATTGGTCCGAGGGGTCCTGGAAAAGATTGAAGAATGGGAAAAAGAAACACCACATGGATGATATTAATAATTTTCCAGCTTTTCCAAAAATAAATATCACAAAAAAAACCCTCAAAAAATATCATTCTCAAAGACAACTGAGGATATAATTTAAAGGGTAAATGCAATTAAATATTTTTTTAAGCTTTAGTGGATTTACAAGCACGGCAGGTGCGATAATATCGGGAATTGTGACCATCTGTGGGCTGAATGTGTAACGGCCGTGGTATAGAGCGCCAGATTACAAGGTGTGAGGAGAGATTAGAGGGTAAGTGAGGTGAGGAGCGACCAGGAGGGAATGTGGGGTGACACATGAGAGAGGACGGCAAATGTCAGCTGAGGATGCCGCGGCCTGGGGCCTGTCCCTTTATTTCTCAGAATCATTTACATTTCTGATTACTTTAGTGTCAGGAGCTGCAAACAAAGTCATATCAGTGGAACATTTCCATGGAGAGCCCAGAGTAGTTGTCTGCACTCACTGTATACATACATTACACTACTAATCCTGCATTATACTCCAGAGCTGCACTCACTATTCTGCTGGTGCAGTCACGGTGTACATACATTACTGATCCTGAGTTACCTCCTGTATTAAACTCCAGAGCTGCACTCACTATTCTGCTTGTGCAGTCACAGTGTACATACATTACATTACTGATCCTGAGTTACCTCCTGTATTAAACTCCAGAGCTGCACTCACTATTCTGCTTGTGCAGTCACTGTGTACATACATTACATTACTGATCCTGAGTTACCTCCTGTATTAAACTCCAGAGCTGCACTCACTATTCTGCTGGTGCAGTCACTGTGTACATACATTACATTACTGATCCTGAGTTACATCCTGTATTATACTCCAGAGCTGCACTCACTATTCTGCTGGTGCAGTCACTGTGTACATACATTACATTACTGATCCTGAGTTACATCCTGTATTATACTCCAGAGCTGCACTCACTATTCTGCTGGTGCAGTCACGGTGTACATACATTACTGATCCTGAGTTACCTCCTGTATTAAACTCCAGAGCTGCACTCACTATTCTGCTTGTGCAGTCACTGTGTACATACATTACATTACTGATCCTGAGTTACCTCCTGTATTAAACTCCAGAGCTGCACTCACTATTCTGCTTGTGCAGTCACTGTGTACATACATTACATTACTGATCCTGAGTTACCTCCTGTATTAAACTCCAGAGCTGCACTCACTAGTCTGCTGGTGCAGTCACTGTGTACATACATTACATTACTGATCCTGAGTTACCCCCAGTATTATACTCCAGAGCTGCACTCACTATTCTGCTGCTGCAGTCACTGTGTACATACATTACATTACTGATCCTGTATTATACTTCAGAGCTGCACTCACTATTCTGCTGGTGCAGTCACTGTGTACATACATTACATTACTGATCCTGAGTTACATCCTGTATTATACTCCAGAGCTGCACTCACTATTCTGCTGCTGCAGTCACTGTGTACATACATTACATTACTGATCCTGTATTATACTTCAGAGCTGCACTCAATATTCTGCTGGTGCAGTCACTGTGTACATACATTACATTACTGATCCTGAGTTACCTCCTGTATTATACTCCAGAACTGCACTCACTATTCTGCTGGTGCAGTCACGGTGTACATACATTACTGATCCTGAGTTACCTCCTGTATTAAACTCCAGAGCGGCACTCACTATTCTGCTGGTGCAGTCACTGTGTACATACATTACTTTACTGATCCTGAGTTACATCCTGTATTATACTCCAGAGCTGCACTCACTATTCTGCAGCTGCAGTCACTGTGTACATACATTACATTACTGATCCTGTATTATACTCCAGAGCTGCACTCACTATTCTGCTGGTGCAGTCACTGTGTACATACATTACTGATCGGTATAGCACATGGCTCTGAGGCTGAGATGAGACAGAGATATTTCCACACCTATACTAAATCCCACGACCTATAACTAGTGTGTGGGCAGAGGTGACAGCTGGAAAGCCCTAAAATCCCAGCATCATATAGCAGTGATTCATACGTGCTCGATATGGCGGTTGTTGTGAGAGTGCAGAGCAGCAGCGGGACGTACGGGCTGTGGTGTGACTGTACATGCATCGTTATAGGGGATTAATGTAGAAAAATGTCTGAGTGACTGAACACCCCGGACTATATACTGACTGTACACTGGCAGCTCCAGGTGCACAGCGCAGGCCTCCGAAACAGCAGCCGCAACCAGACGCCATACAAGAGCTGGTACCCGGGCCGGAGGACGAGTCAGGTCATGGAGTATGGCTGGGGCATCTGACCAGTCGTCACACTGTAATAGGTCATTATATGTTACTATTATTTGAGCATTGTTTGCCGACATTTACATGTGTGACACTGATACTAAGTCACTGTACAGTGCAGTCATTCTGCAGGGTGAAGTGACAGGGCAGCGCAGGATTAATGTTATCACTATTACTCTATCTATCTATCCCTCTATCTATCTATCTATCCCTATATCTATCCCTCTATCTATCTATCCCTCTATCTATCTATCTATCTATCCCTATATCTATCCCTCTATCTATCTATCCCTCTATCTATCTATCTATCTATCTATCCCTCTATCTATCTATCTATCCCTCTATCTATCTATCTATCTATCCCTCTATCTATCTATCTATCTATCTATCCCTCTATCTATCTATCCCTCTATCTATCTATCCCTCTATCTATCTATCCCTCTATCTATCTATCCCTCTATCTATCTATCTATCTATCTATCTATCTATCTATCCCTCTATCTATCTATCTATCTATCTATCTATATCTATCTATCCCTCTATCTATCTATCTATCTATCTATCTATCCCTCTATATCTATCAATCTATCCCTCTATATCTATCTATCTATCTATCTATCCCTCTATCTATCTATCCCTCTATATCTATCTATCCCTCTATATCTATCTATCTATCTATCTATCCCTCTATCTATCTATCTATCTATCCCTCTATATCTATCTATCTCTCTATCCCTCTATCTATCTATCCCTCTATATCTATCTATCTATCCCTCTATCTATCTATCTATCCCTCTATATCTATCTATCTATCTATCTATCTATCCCTCTATCTATCTATCTATCCCTCTATATCTATCTATCTATCCCTCTATATCTATCTATCTATCTTTCCCTCTATCCCTCTATCTATCTATCTATCCCTCTATATCTATCCCTCTATCTATCTATCTATCTATCTCTCTATCTATCTATCTATCCCTCTATATCTATCTATCTATCCCTCTATCTATCCCTCTATCTATCCCTCTATCTATCTATCCCTCTATCTATCTATCTATCTATCCCTCTATATCTATCTATCTATCTATCCCTTTATCTATCTATCTATCTATCCCTCTATATCTATCTATCTATCCCTCTATCTATCTATCTATCCCTCTATATCTATCTATCTATCCCTCTATCTATCCCTCTATCTATCTATCCCTCTATCTATCTATTCCTCTATCTATCTACCTATCTATCCATCCATCCCTCTATCTATCTATCTATCCCTCTATCTATCTATCTATCTATCCCTCTATCTATCCCTCTATCTATCTATCTATCCCTCTATCTATCTATCTATCTATCCCTCTATCTATCCCTCTATCTATCTATCTATCTATCTATCCCTCTATCTATCTATCTATCTATCTATTTATCTATCTATCTATCTATCTATCTATCCCTCTATCTATCCCTCTATCTATCCCTCTATCTATCTATCCCTCTATCTATCTATCTATCTCTCTATCTATTTATCTATCTATCCCTCTATCTATCTATCTATCCCTCTATCTATCTATCTATCTATCTATCTATCTATCTATCTATCCATCCCTCTATCTCTCTCTCTATCTCTCTATCCAATATCTATTGTAAATTTCTTATCTGTGTATCTAATGTTCTTCCTTTTTTCTCTCTTTTTCTCTCTTTACTTTCTCCCTTTCTTACATTTTTATATTTTCCTTTTTCTTTCTCTCCCTCTTTATCTCTTTCGTTCCTCCTTTCTCTGTCTCTCCTTCCTTCTTTCTTCTTTATATTTCATAGCCCTCTTTCTTTCTTTCTCTTTTTCGCTATCACTTTCCTTCCTTATCTCACACTACCCCTCTTTCCTTCTCTCACTCTTTCTTTCTCTTTCTTTCTCCCTTTCTTTGTGTTCATTTTTCTTTTTTTCTTTCTCACCGTTTCTTTCTCTATTTTTTTGTTTTCCTTCTTTTTGTATTCTTTATTTTCCTTTCTCTTTCCTTCTTTCTCTCTCCTTTCTTCTTTATCTCTCCCTTTCCTTCTTTCTCTCACTCATTTTTTTCTTCCGTCTTTCTCTTTCCTTATTATTTTCTTTCTTCCTTTGTCCTTTTTCTTTCTCTCTTTCTCCCCCTCTCATTCTCTTTCCTTATTCATTTTTCTCTTTTTCCTTTCCTTCTTCCTTGTTCTCTCATTCTTTTTCTTTCTCTCTCTTTTGTTTTTCTCTCCCTCATTCTCTCATTCTCTTTCCTTATTTCTTTCTTTCTCCACCTTTCTTTCCTTATTTCTCTGTCTCCCTCTCTTTCTTTCTTTCTTTTCTTCTCCCTCGTTCTTTCATTCTTTCTCTTTCCTAATTTTTTTCTTTCTTCCGCTTTCCTTTTTTCTTTTCTCTCCCTCTCTCTTTCTTTCATTATCTTTCCTTATTCATTTATGTCTCTTTTTCCTTTCTTTCTCCCTTGTTCTCTCATTCTTTTTCTTTCCTAATTTCTTTCTCTTTCATTTTTTTCTCCTTCGTTCTCTTATTCCTTCTCTTTCCTTATTTTTTTCTCTCTCCCTCATTCTCTATCCTTATTCATTTCTTTCTCTCTTTATTCTTTTCTTTTCCCTTGTACTCTCATTCTTTTTCTTTCCTGATTTCTTTCTCTCTTTCATTTTTTTTCTTTTTCATTCTGTTATTCTCTCTCTTTCCTTATTTTTCTCTCTCTCATTCTCTTTCCTTATTCATTTCTTTTTCTCTTTTTTTCTTTCCTTTTCCTTTGTTCTCTCATTCTTTCTCCTTCCTTATTTCTTTCTCTTTTATTTCTTCTTCCCCATTCTCTCATTCTTTTTCTTTCCTTATTTTTTTTCTCTCTCTCTCTCTTTCTCTCTCTCATTCTCTTTCCTTATTCATTTCTTTCTCTCTTTTTTTCTTTCCTTTTCCTTTGTTCTCTCATTCTTTCTCCTTCCTTATTTCTTTCTCTTTTATTTCTTCTTCCCCATTCTCTCATTCTTTCTCTTTCCTTATTTTTTTTCTTTCCCCTTTTCCTTTCTTCTTTCTCTCATTCTCTTTCCTTATTTGTTTCTCTTTTTCTTTCCTTCTCCCACATTTTTTCTCTTTCCTTATTTCTTTCTTTTTCTCTTTTGTTCCTTCTTGTTCTTTCTCTCTCTCTTTCTTTCCTTCTTTTTCTATATATTGCTCCTTCTTTCTCTTTCCTTATTTCTCTCTCTCTGTCTTTCTTTCCTTCTTTTTCTTTATATTGTTCCTTCTTTCTCTTTCCTTATTTTTCTCTTTCTTTCCTTCTTTTTCTCTTTCTCTCTTTCTTTTTCCTATGGTATATATAGATAGGCACTATTTGGAATGTTTATAACAATGATGTTGATGTGTTTTTATCTATTTATTTTATTCCAAAATAAAATATTTTTCAGGTTTTTGTCACCACTGAATTAAGAGGGCGAAAAAGGGAATGTAACGAGGAGACGCTCGGAGTAACTCCCAGAAATCCGGTAATGCGCGAGTGTTGATATAAGAAGCATCTCTTGTTTATTTTAGGGTTGGTCCCTTTAAATCAACATATTCCAGATGAGGAAGGGGGGGACAGACCTGTCCTCAGGCCGCGGGGCTCTAAGTGGTGAAGTATCCGGGGGCCGGTTGAGCGGAACATTGCTGAATTTTCAGGTGATGTTGATTGGTGGTGAGTTTGGATGAGGTCCTGGGGTGGCCATTGCCGAAAAGACATTATATGGTGTATACGGTGTGTATTACACGATGTGTAAATGTTTACATGGAGCTTTGTATGTGAACTGCAATGTTAACTCATCTGATTACAAGACTAATATTTATAATGGCAGATCTCAGTCACATTGTGCTGCCGTGTCCCCAGGTGGCTTCACGTCCCGGGGCAACCAATGCCGAAAAAACATTATGTGCCAGATAAGAGCCCACCTGGTCGGCCTGATGTGTGACCCTGATCTGGGCCATTCCTTTGTCTATATTCTGAAAATCATATACTAAACAATAAAGGCACCTTCTGACATTGTGCGTTTTCTGCAGTCGTAGATGGCTGGTGGTGGCCACTAAGAAGACTATGCTCATCTGTTTCCGAAACACCCAAATTATAGCAGCGTAAGCCCCTCATATGCAAATCTTCCCCTCTTCGTAGTCAGCAGCTGACCTCTTATCATGTACAAAAGAGCCACCGGTAAGGACCACTTGGCAGAAGGAGTCCACTCACCGAGCCACCAGCTGGAAACACTCACAGTCACACTCATCTCGGATTCCTTCATATTTCAGATACTAGAACAGTCATCCTGAACGGACGCCGAATTCCTCTACTTATACTGGAAAATATAGGAACGATGCCAAAGCCCCTTATTATAAGGACTCCGTATATGAAGGAGAAACATTCAGTAGGGTATATAGATATGGACCAAAGGACGGATGGATGGGGGCACATCCAGGGTGGGGGCTATGGAGGTCCATGGCAGATCACAACTTTTCTTGAAACCTATGGCCCGTCCTCATATACTTCGCTGTTTTCACCACTGCTTTCTTTTCTTCCTCCAGTAGGATGTATGTTTTTTATTTCCTCCTCCATTGAGCTGCAATCCGAGAAGAGGTCGGAGAGTCTCCCTCACTGCTGAGTATTTGGTGCAGTGTAGAAGGATGTGGGTTTCATGCTCCAGGACCTCCAGGTCACGTGTTGGCACATTTTGACCTCCCTCGGCTTGTAGCACTGCCTGTGTTGGCCGAATTTGATGACAGGGTCTGGTGGTCTTTAGGTTCTAGGAGTTTCTCCAGATCTGGGGCCTGACTGTAGTATCTCTGTAGACGTCTTACAGACCTCTCCTGGCCCTCGTCTACTATCTTCCTGATTCTGGCTTTTGTCAGGTTGCTCTGATTGGTGTTTTGGTCTAGTTGGGTTTGGGTGAGCTGTTCTGGGGGTCCTGGTTCATGTGGATCACCTACATGTAGCAGGGCTTTATGGTGGTGGGAACTCGGATTTTTACTATTTAGGTGAGTATGGAATAAGAGCTCCCTCTTCAGAACTGCTATGTGTAGAGGAATCTACCCAGCTCGGCCCGACAGGCACTGTTGGAGGTGCTCCGATGGACCTGGAGAAGGTGCTTACAGAATTTCAGGTGGAATGCACTGATGATCGGCCATACCATGTATTATGGCATCGCCCACAGGATTTTATACATCTTTTTTTTCTTCCCATACATGAGCTACTCGGTGTTCCACTAGAATTTAATATAACACCTTATACATACATCTACCATTATGGTCCACCACATCTTGTGCAATCATCTTCTTGTCATGGTATGACCCAACATCAAATGGAAGATCTTTAGCTAGACCTGCACTGGTGGCTTCAAATGGTAGTGTTTCCTTTGGATGGCACAGAAGGTTTTGCAGGGCTTCTCTTCTAGGGTCATTAACCATTATGGTGTGTTTGAAGCTTCCATACTGATGAATTTACAGGCCCAGGTAGGTGTACTTGTTCATTTCTGTAATTGTGCAGTTGTTTAGCACAAATGAGGACTGCTGATCCGATCTTGACTTTTTCCTCTGGAACACCATGATTGTCCTTGTCTTTGGGATGATTGGTAGTGCCAAGGGGAGCTGAATTGCTCCAAGATTTTCAGGTTGTCTTGGAGGCCTTTCTTGGTTGATGACAGCAGCAGTAGGTCATCTGCATACAACATGAATTTCACCTAGGCGTCATGGAGGGTATGACCTGGTGCCAAGGAGGATTCCAGAGCAATAGCTCATTGATGTAAATGTTGAAGAGCGTTGGACTTATGCTGTCTAACGCCGTTCTTCTACCATTCACCCTCACACTGCAGAGGTTCTCGGTGTAGGAGCTCTTGATGACATCGTAGGTCTTACCTCCTATTCCATTCTCCAGCAATTTCATGAATAAGCTTGGGTGTCACACTGAGCTGAAGGCTTTTTTAAAGTCCACAAAACAGGTGTATATCTTATAGACACTTCCTCTTCACATCTACCAAGGTATAGTCTACTAGCATCTTATAGACACTTCCTCTGCCCATCTACCAAGGTATGGTCCACTAGCATCCTATAGGTACTTCCTCTGCCCATCTACCAAGGTATGGTCCACTAGCATCATACAGACACTTCCTCTTCACATCTACCAAGGTATAGTCTACTAGCATCTTATAGACACATCCTCTTCACATCTACCAAGGTATAGTCTACTAGCATCTTATAGACACTTCCTCTGCCCATCTACCAAGGTATGGTCCACTAGCATCTTATAGACACTTACTCTGCCCATGTACCAAGGTATGGTCCACTAGCATCTTATAGACACTTCCTCTGCCCATCTACCAAGGTATGGTCAGCTAGCATCTTATAGACACTTCCTCTACCCATCTACCAAGGTATGGTCCACTAGCATCTTATAAATACTTCCTCTGCCCATCTACCAAGGTATGGTCAGCTAGCATCTTATAGACACTTCCTCTACCCATCTACCAAGGTATGGTCCACTAGCATCTTATAAATACTTCCTCTGCCCATCTACCAAGGTATGGTCCACTAGCATCTTATAGACACTTCCTCTGCCCATCTACCAAGGTATGGTCCACTAGCATCTTATAGACACTTCCTCTGCCCATCTACCAAGGTATGATCCACTAGCATCTTATAGATACTTCCTCTGCCCATCTTCCAAGGTATTGTCCACTAGTATCTTATAGACACTTCCTCTACCCATCTACCGAGGTATGGTCCACTAGCATCTTATAGACACTTCCTCTGCCCATCTACCAAGGTATGGTCCGCTAGCATCTTATAGACACTTCCTCTGCCCATCTACCAAGGTATGGTCCACTAGCATCTTATAGACACTTCCTCAGCCCATCTACCAAGGTATGGTTCACTAGCATCTTACAGACACTTCATCTGCTTATCTTCCAAGGTATCGTCCACAAGTATCTTATAGACACTTCCTCTACCCATCTACCGAGGTATGGTCCACTAGCATCTTATAGACACTTCCTCTGCTCATCTACCAAGTTATGGTCCACTAGCATCTTATAAAACCCTCCTCTGCCCATCTACTAAGGTATTTGTATAAAGTCTACCCAAATTTGAGATGTAACTCTTTTTTATCCACCTATCGAGTCCACCTAAATCTGATGTAAAACAGTTTTTCGAAGTTTCTAAACACTTTTTTCAACATTGGATCAATCACCCATCATGGTAGAGTCCACCAGAATAACTCTTTTGACACACCTGGAATTTTATATAATGTTTTTTCTCTTTACCCACCCAAGAACGTCCACCAGAATTTGACACACAAACATTTGTCTATCTATATGCTAGTTCATCACAAATCTTCAAAGCACCAATGATGAGCCATTCCATTATGGTATGGCCCACAGGATTTTAGACATCTTTTTTTTTCCCATACGTCACACTGATCTCGGATTCTTTCATATTTCAAATACTACAGCAGTGATCCTGAACGGATGCTAAATTCCTTTAATTCCTCTACTTACACTGAAAAAAAATAGGACCAATATCAAAGCCCCTTACTATAAAGACTCTGTATATGAAGAGTCCAAAGAAAACATTCAGATATCCAACATGAGGGCCATGGAGGTCGATGGCATATCATAGTTCTCGTTCTCGTAGCCTATGGCCTGCACTCACATACTAGCCTGTTATCTCCACTGCGCTCTTTTCTTCCCCCAGTAGGATATATGTTTTCTCTTCCCCCTCCCATGGAGCAGAAATCTGAGAAGAGGTCGGAGAGCCTCCTGAAGTGAGTGTCCCTCACTGCTGAGTATTTGGTACATGTAACAGGAGGTAAGTTTCATCCTCTAGGTCACAGTGTTGGCACAGTCTGTCCTCTTTGGGCTTGTAGCACTGCCTGTGTCGGCCGGATTCAATAACCAGACTTTGGGCACTGAGTCTATACCGGCTCAGGATCTGGCGGTCTCTGGGGTCCGGGAGTTTCTTGAGATCTGGGGCCGGTCTGTAGTCTCTCTGTAGACTCCGGTACATGGTCATTTTCTGTGAATTGATGATATCGATCCTACAGTCACTAACATACGTCTCTTGTCCCTCATCTACCATCTTCCTGTTTCTAGCTTTTGTCAGGCTGCTGTGATTGATGTTTTGGTCCGGTTGGATTTGGGTGAGTATTTTTGGGTGTCCTGGTTCGTGTAGACCACCTATATGTAGCAGGGATTTATGGTGGTGGGAGCATGGACTTCTACTATGTAGGTGAGCCAGGAATGACAGCGCCAAGGACTGTTAGGTGTAGAGGGAATCTGCCTGGTAGGCACTATTGGAGGTGCTCTAATGGTACTGTAGAAGGGGCTTACAAAATTCTAGGTTGAATGTACCATTGATGGGCCATACCATGTATTAAGGTATCACCTACAGGATATTATACATCTTTTTTTCCCCATACATCAGCCACTCGATGTTCTACTAGAATTTAATGTACCACCTTTTATATACATCTACCATTATGGTCCACCGCATCTTATACAATCTTCTTTCTGTCACGCTATGACCCAACATCCAATGGAATTTTATAAACACTTTTTCCAACCAGCTATCATGGTAAAGTCTGCTAAAAGTTTATAAAATGTTTTTCCTACCCACCAATCACAGCAAGATCTACTGAGATTTTATCCCACCACTTTTTCTACCCACCTATCACAGTAGAGTCCACCATCATGCAATAGTTCGCCGGAAATTTTTCTAACAATTTTTTGAATATAACGATCATGGACCATACCATCTATCATGATATGGCTTACAGGAATTTATACATCTATCAACCACTCTGTGATCTTATACACGATATACCCAAGTAAGAGAAAAAACAGCATTAAGTCCTTCTTGAGAAAACTCCGGTGCTTCTTGTAACTTTTATCGAAAACATCCTCAAACCACAGATCATATAGCATTCGACGTGTTTCGCAAATTACCTTCATCATTCATAGCTGAATGTTGTATCTATGATGGTAGTCCATTAGATCATGTGCAACCTTTTCCCATTTTTAGGGCAGTTATATTGTCTGAAGATGAGCGGATGACTTTGCTCAAGTTTGGTCCATGGTCCAGGTCGGTGCTCCTTGGACATGGACAGGAGTTAAGTGAATTTCCATACCCTCAGAGATCCCAGGCTATGCTTATAATTAGCCAGTCTAACGAGATGTCACCTGCAAGACTAGCAAGTCAAACGCCACAATGGGGAGCCTGTGAGCTCTGGTGATATGCTCAACTCTTGTCCACAGCGAAACTGCGCTAACTTGGAACATGGAACAGGGATATGCAAAGCGATCCACTCATCTATACTATCATCCAATGTCCAATGGAATTTTATAAAACACTGTTCATACGTACCTATCAAAGTAAGGCCCACCGGATGTTTACATACTTTTTCTACCAACCTATTATAGTAAGGTCTACTGGATATTTATCTACTTCTATGTTCACTGTATGGCCTACTGGATTTTTATCTATTTCGTTGATGTTCCTGTCACTGCATGGCCTACTAGATTTTTATATACTTCTTTGACTTTCCTATCACTGTATGGTCTACTGAACTTTTATATACTTTTTCTACCTAACCATCACAGTAAGGCCCCCCGGATTTTTATACTTCTTTGACGTACCTATCACTGGATGGCCTACTGGATTTTTATCTACTTCTTTGACGTACCGATCGCTGTATGGCCTATCAGATTTTCATATACTTTTTTTGACGTACTCAGCACTGTCTGGCCTACTGGATTTTTATCTACTTCTTTGACATACCTATCACTGTATGGCCTACCGAATTGTTATCTACTTCTTTGACGTACCGATCACTGTATGGTCTACTAGATTTTCATATACTTTTTTTGACGCACCCAGCACTGTATGACCTACTGGATTTTTATCTACTTCTTTGACGTACCTATCACTGTATGGCCTAACTGACTTTTATATACATTTTCTATGTATGTATCACAGTAAGGCCCACCAGATTTTTTTTGTGCTTCTTTGACGTACCTATCACTGTATGGCCTACTGGATTTTTATCTACTTCTTTGATGTACCTATCACTGTATGGCCTACTGGATTTTTATCTACTTCTTTGACATACCTATCACTGTATGGCCTACCGAATTGTTATCTACTTCTTTGACGTACCGATCACTGTATGGTCTACTAGATTTTCATATACATTTTTTGACGCACCCAGCACTGTATGGCCTACTGGATTTTTATCTACTTCTTTGACGTACCTATCACTGTATGGCCTGACTTTTATATACATTTTCTATGTATGTATCACAGTAAGGCCCACCGGATTTTTATATTCTTTTTCTAGCTACCTAGCACTGTATGGCCTACTTGATTTTCATATACTTCTTCTACCCACCTATCACTGTGTGGCCTACTGGATTTTTATATCTTTCTTCTAACTATCTACTGTATGACTGTATAGCCTACAGAATTTTCAGATACTTTTTCTACCTACTTAACAGAGTGAGGCCCACCAGATTTTTTTTGTGCTTCTTTGACGTACATATCATTCTTTGGCCTACTGGATTTTTTTGTACTTCTTTGACGTACCTATCACTGTATGGCCTACTGGATTTTTACGTATTTCTTTTACCGACCTAGCACTGTATGGTCTACCAAATTTTTATACAGTTCTTCTATCTACCGATGACTGTATGGTCTCCCGAATTTTTATATACCTATTCTATCTACCTATCACAGTAAGGCACACTGGATTTTTTTTTCTACCTCTTTGATGTCCCTATCATTGTATGGCCTGCCGGATTTTTTTTATACTTCTACCTACCTATGACAGTATGGACTACCAAATTTGTATATAATTTTCTACTTACCGATCACAGTAAGGCCCACCAGATTTTTTTTATCCTTCTTTGACATACCTATCACTGTATGGCCTACTAGATTTTTACATATTTCTTTGACATTCCTATCACTATATGGCATACTGGATATTTATATACTTTTTCTACCTACCTATGACTGTTTGGATTCCTGGATTTTCATAGACTTCTTCTACCTACCAATGACTGTATGACCTACCAGAATTTTATATAAATACTTTTTCTACCCACCTATCACAGTAGAGTCCATCAGAATGTGACACACATACATATTTCTACCTATCATGTAATGGTTCAACAGAAATGTTCATAACTTTTTTGGGAAACCAACGATCATGGGTCATATCACCTTCCATGGTCTAGTTATCAGGAATTTATGGATCTCATTTCCTATCTATCAACCACTCTGGCTCCACTAAACTTCAATGTGACACCTTTTATGAATATGTATCATGACATGGTCCATCAGATCATACCCAAACTTTTCTTGTCATGGTATGGTCCAATGTCTGTCGGAATTCTATAAACACCCTTTCCAACCACCAATCACAGGAAGAATCATTGAAATTTTATGCCAACAATTCTTCTTGCCACCAATCACACAATTTTCGTAACTATTTTTGAATACACCAATCATGGACCACACCATGTATGATGGCAAGGCTAACAGAATCTTATACATCTCTTTTCCTATCCATCAAACATTCAGTACTCCAATACAACTCAACATTACACCTTTTATGAATATCTATCATGGTCATATAGAACCTTTTTCATGGTATGGTCCACTGTCCAATGGAATTTTATAAACACATTTCCTACCCACCTTTTACAGTAAAGTCTACCAGATTTTTTTAAACAATTTTTCCAATCCAGCTACTA
Source organism: Anomaloglossus baeobatrachus (assembly GCF_048569485.1). Taxonomy (NCBI): domain Eukaryota; kingdom Metazoa; phylum Chordata; class Amphibia; order Anura; family Aromobatidae; genus Anomaloglossus; species Anomaloglossus baeobatrachus. The sequence continues at coordinate 27,956,054 of NC_134363.1, read as the reverse complement.
CAAAAGGTCCGACAACATTTTACAAAACATTTTATACCCACCCACGGTCTAACAAAATTTGACACACATTCTTCAGTCCATCCTGTGATGGCCAAAATTTTTGAACACACTGTTCATGGACCATACCATCTGTCATAGTTGGACCAACAGGAAGCTGAACATCTCATCCTATGAATCAACCACTCTGTGGTCCACCTCAATCTAATGTAACATCTTTTAGATACATCTATCATGGTATGGTCCACCAGATTACGTAGAACCTTCATCCAGACATGGCATGGTCCAATTGTCAAAGTAATTTTAGAAACATTTTTTCCAAACCACTAGAATTTTATGTAAATGTTTTTTTTATCCCCACCTATCACAGTAAGCTCTACAGGAATTTGACACAAACATTTTTTCATCTGAAATTTCCAAAGCAAGTTTTGAATACATCCATGATGGGCCATACCATTTGTCATGGATGAAATTTTCATAGCAATTTTTGAATATACCCATGAAGGGCCATACCATCTGTCATGGTTGAAATTTTCATAGCAATTTTTGAATACATCCATGATGGGTCATACCGTTTATCATGGTTGAACTTTTCATAGCAATTTTTGAATACATCCATGATGGGCCATACCATTTATCATGGTTGAACTTTTCATTGCAATTTTTGAATACATCCATGATGGGCCATACCATTTGTCATGAGTGAAATTTTAATCTCTATTTTTCAATACAACCTCAATGGGCCATACCATCTGTCATGGTTGAAATTTTCATAGCAATTTTTGAATATATCCATGATGGGCCATACCGTTTATCATGGTTGAACTTTTCATAGCAATTTTTTAAATACATCCATGATGGGCCATACCAATTGTCATGATTGAAATTTTAATCTCTGTTTCTCAATACAACCTCGATTGGCCATACCATTTGTCATGGTTGAAATTTTCAGGGCAATTTTTTAATACATCCATGATGGGCGATACCATTTGTCATGGTATAGCCCACAGGGTATTATACATCTCCCTTCCTAGCCAACAATCACTCTGAACTCCACCAGAATTTAATGTAACACCTATATACACCTATCATGGTATGGTCCAACCGATCATATCCAACTTTTTTCTCTATAATGGTATGGTCCAATGAATTCTATAGTGTATTTCTTAAGCTTCTCATATGCCAATTTTTCGGGTCGAATTTGATTCCATTACCAAAATGAATATATATACAAGTTTTTAGTCAATGTTTGAATACATTTATACACAAAAACATCTTTTTTTTCGATTTGGGACGATGAGGAACACTTGTGATTTGAGTATGGATGATAAGAGGAATTACAGGCCCAAAGAGGTCACTAAGTGTTTGAGGTAGTCCAAATTTTAGGATGAAGAACATTATTCTTTTCTCTTGAGAAGGCCCATTTTCCTCACGTACATATCAAAAGGGCATCAATAACATTTTGATATCCAAGATATTCAGATCCTTCAAGAATATATATATTTTTTTATGAACATATCCAGATGTAAACCTCGTTTCTAGTCGCCCTTCTCTGACTTTCTGAATTATTGTAGCGTCTCGGTCAGAGACAAAAAAAAGGGGGGGAGATGCGGGTGAGTGACGATATGACGGGGTGGGCCAAAAAAATTCATATTAAAAGAGCATCCTTATTAACTTATTCAGTGCCTGAATATATGCCTCGCCATGCAGTGCACTGCAGTGCGACATTGTCACCTAGGAAGGGGTTAATAATAAAATATGACGGCCTTTAATAGAAGTAGGGTACGGGTGGGAAATCTTTCCTTGCACCCCACATCTTCCAGCACAAGCTCCACGTGCTTTATACAATGGTTGGAATTTCTTTTTATATTAAGGACCCCCCCACCACCCACCCGCCTTCCTTTTTACATGTGCATCCCTGCACATCCCCCCTCGGCAATGCTGTAATTATAAATCTGCCCCCCGGCCAGCCAGGTGCATTATACATAATAATCCTGACATACAGTGCACGGTGCACGGTGCCAATCTC